>NW_019739218.1:643270-716341 GCF_002891405.2 Cryptotermes secundus | reverse complement strand
CAACACATAATGATACATAATACATATACAAGCATAATATTGTGGCATGGAGACCTGTTAGTAGGCAACGACAGTAAAATAAGCAACTACACAACGGCCATTATTACGCAGCGGCCCGTAAGCAGTAACAGAAGAAGGGTGTTTTCTACGCGGTTCGTGCCGAAATGTTACAAGCAGGACGAGTGAAGGATGAGTTAGTCGGTTGGTTAGTTAGATACTTGCTGCGGTTCAGTCGCTGTGAGGTACTGCTCTTAGAAGCTGGTNCCTAACAGAACCTGGACACACTGTGATCAACGCATTCCTGCCATCGGCACTAGTTGGAGGTGACTGGTCGGGCACCTTTAAGTCCCAGTCGCTGTACCGCGGTACCCAGTGGACAGGAGGCTGGGTGGGCCCCAGAACCGGTCTGGAACACGTGGAGAAGAGAAAATTCTCGACCCTATCGGGACTCGAACTCCGACCCCTCCGTCCTTCAGCCCGTAGCCAATCGCTATACCGATTGTGTGTGTACTCCTTGCTAGCCCCTGAACGGTTGGACAGATTTTCCGTATTCATATTTGACACTTCAGAATGTATCCATCGTTAGGTCGGTCCCCGTTGAATATAACGATTTCAACTCCGAAAGTTTGTGCCCTTCAGATGGGCCTCCAAGTACAACATTGTTATTTTATTGAAAATATTTTTGTAATAATTTTTAATTTCACTTGAGGAAATTATGGAGATAAGCGCCCTAAACAAAACTGCTTAAGTGGCGGCATCATTAGCAAAATATTACGATATAAGGACCCAACCGTTTACTCAAGACGTACATACCCTAGTCCTGCAATCAATCTACCAATGAGCTACTGATCTATTTATCTACAGTGCCTATGGCTCTACAGCCCTTGTGGACCCCGCCCGCCTTTTCAGTTTCTTAATCCTATAACCGGCCAAACTCTTTGGACGGGGTATCAGCCCGTCGCCAGGCCGCTACCTACACACAGAACAAACACAAACACAGAATAAATCAGGGTGCGTGATTCGAACTCACGATCCCAGTGTTCGAGCGGAAGAAGATAGCTTATGACTGCGACTGCGCGGTCACTGTGATAGGCTATAAGAGTAGGAGCATATGGCGTTCCTAAGCGGTCACCCATCCAAGTACTAACCACGCCAATGTTGCTTAACTTCAGTGATACGAGGAAAACTGGTGTTTTCTACATGGCATGACCGTTAGCTGCCAATTATACGTGTTTCGTTTCGAAGGTAACACAGCCAAGGTCGGCCATATATAACAAATTTCTGCGCTACTTCTTCTTCCCAGCGACAACTTTACTTTGTGATGAGCGTGTAACAGGCAATAATTGATAGCTAAAACATATTCCAACGATCTTATGAAGTTTAAATTCGGTCAATATAAAGGCATTTGGCTTCTCTCTTCATATCCATGATACAGAGCTGCCGCTGTTTCAGCAACTCGAAGCTAATTTCTCTGCGACCAGTTTGGACCAGAAAAGTGTGTACGTAATATTACTCTGTTTTGTTGGCAACATATCCCCCCCACATCGCTCTTAATACCATCATCAACTTTACTGTGCTGGTCAGTCATTAGGGAGCAATTCCCTCTCATCAAAACGCTGTTTCGAGTTTCAGCTCCCTCCACCCCGCGAAGCTCAGTATAGACACTTTTGTGAGGAAAGCCTGTGCATGAGGCGTACACAGTGAAGGCTTGGGTTTGGGGGTGGGGTAGAGTCCGTCTCTCTGTCTCCACGTCTCTAGCCGCGTACTGCAGATCCGTTTCGGTAAACCGGATCTACATTAACGCTTTTTATTCGAATTTAACTTTGGTAAAGGAGTCTTGCGCATGCGCTATGTTGTCGAATTTAATTTCGGTTCGATCCATCAGATAGGAACAACAATGCAGATGAACCTGAAATTTCTAAAAAAAAAAAAAAAGAGTTACAATATTACAAATTTCAACTCAGAACAGGACACAAAACACAAATATTATTTGATATGTTTTTTTTTTCTATTTGGTTAAGTACACTGTCTATCTGATGGAGCAACTTTTCAACAGATAACAGGCCGCGTTGCGAACTAGCAAACAAAACAAACCGTTCAATACGAGAATATCGCTGCGGTAGATTCCTACTCCTTGTTGATCGGCCACACTGACATAACCGTCTCCATCTTCAGGGTCGAAATGTACGTCAAGCTAGAAACCAGCACAAACAAGCGTTAAGGTTATATAACCGCGCTTGATTCGTATAGATCCTTGCTTGACTTAATCTTAGAATATGGTGATGGAGGCGGTATTTTTCTCCGAAACGTTTGGTCCCATGAAACTTGGTAGTTCAATGGGTGACACTTGTGTGTCATAGTCGGGACATCCAAACGTATGGGGGGACAAAGGCGGCCATGTCGACAGTGAGTTCTTCTCAAGACAACAAAGGAAGGAACTCTGTAGCTTTCTGTACGTCATTATGACATTATATGTAAGTTCTCCGTTCATTTCATGCTACTAAGAAACTAAACACAGAATTAGTAAGGTAAAAGGCCACGCCATAGCTCAAGCGGTTAGTTACTGGTTTCCCACCGCGGCGACCGGCTTCGATCCCTGGTCTGGTCAAGTGGGATTTGTGGTGGACAAAGTGGCGCTGGGGCAGGTTTTCTCCGAGTGCTTCGGTTTCCCCTGCCAACCTTCATTCCACCAATTGCTCCACATCACCCTCACCTATCATCTGGGGCTGGTACAATAGGCCAGAAGTGGCCGCAGTACAAGAGACTTAGCCGCACCCCACTAGCAATAAAAGAAAAAAGCATAATGTTACCCTTACACCGAGGCAGGCCGTTCAAGCGTAAACTTTTCTGAAGAGTATGTGGGAGATGCAGGGTTTGAATCTTGACCGAGACATTGATTCTCTTGAAGTTTCCGCGATGTTCCTCAGGCCCTTCAAGCAAATGCCTGGATGGTACCTTAGATTAGGATATTACCTCTCCTTTTCATATCCTCTCACAACGAATTACTCGCTCTGTTTCAATTAGTCGACGCTACATAACATCAGTTACGACAAGCGTCATTAACCCTTTCCGCGTCGAGATATTTTGGCTACTTAAAAAAGNTTCCTCCGAAACGTCGGTTAACACCACATATACACGGTGCAAAATCCCAGAAGACTGCTTTCTTCATAGTCACCGCCGTGAAAGCCTCAAATCTTACATAAAAAAGACATGTCAAACAACCACTTGTGAAACGAGTTGTCAAGAGGGGGAGTGACTATAGATGGGGTTTGGATTGGTCATTCGGTTTACTGAACACTTATGCACATAAGTTGTAACTAGAAATGAACATAACGCTATCGCTGATTCAAACACTCTGCAGTTCAACACAGTACGCATTAAGCCTTCTCAGTCTGCAATGTCTTCACCCGTCGCTGCTTGGTAGCGGCTTCCAACGGCGAATGTTACTCTCGATTCCCGAACTATACCCATGTCTCAGCGACGGCTCACAATACCTGAACCTCAGCAGTTCACTGAATAACTCACTCACTCACTTACTCACCAACTAACTCTTCACTTCACTTCACTTCACTTCACTCAACTGAACTGCACTCACTCTACTAATTGTCCTGCTTATAACATCTAGGCATGGATCGCACACAAAACAGTTCCTATATTGCTGTTTACGGGCCATTGTCTAATTGTTTCGCGGCCATTGCCTAGCAACTGGTCTAGATGGCACAGAATCTGTAATCTAACATTGTCCAACCTAAGCTAAAGTAATGTAACTTACCCTAACATAACATAATCTAACGTGTCACAGAATTTGTATATACGTCCGTAAGACGGAAGGAGTTAAATAATCACGAAATAAAATTAATGCTATCGCCTAACTGCCAATCCATAAACGTCCCAGTACGAGATAATTCTTAGCATTAATTAATGCACTGTGACATGCAGACACATTGCCAAGTAACAGCTGTGTAAACAGGCGACAGTATAGCGGCCGTTGCTAGGGAATAGCTCTGTGGACACGTTTCCTTGGCAGCGTGAGAGCACGCAATAATGGAAGAGACGTTTTCTCTGAGGCCCGTGCCGGGGCTATATAAAGAGGACTAGGAGAGTTACAATTGTGAGAAGTGAGATGATGGTAGCTGGGAGCAGGGACAGTTCGGGAACCAAGAGGAAAGGGAACTTCTGCCGTTGGAAGTCGCCACCAAGCAACCGCTAATGAAGACTAAAAATACTTTATGTGTGCTGTGTTTACAGTGGCCTTTGGAGTGTGTAAGTCAGTGAGACTGTCGTAGTTATTTGTAGTTACGTTGTGTTAAGTGTCCAATAAATGCAGTTCTAATCCACAACTCGTCTCTAGTTACACATGTGACATATCTTGCAGTTGTAGGTTATTTAACGACGCTACTTGAACCCAAGATTAAATCGCGTTGAAGCACTTAAATGTATCATGAAGGTGGGAGCAAGCAACGAGCTATCTCCAAGCACTCGCGTAGCCTTGGGCATCAAACCCCAGTGTTCCTTATTGTGAGAAAGTTACATAATATGGTGTTTACATTCCCAGAGCTCTGCTGTTTATAGTACAACCGACATTATCCATGTGTCCTCAAGAAACTGTTTGTAGTTCACAATGGCTATGATTCCTAGCTAATATCATAGAGAAGATCCGTATTTTCGGGAAGCTGATAGTTGGTCTACTGGTTACGAATTTCTCCGCCTTCTATATAACCCCAAGAAATTGATGCATTAATACTCGCGTCATGATAAATTGCCAGTATAGATTATGGGCAGTACTAAAGGGCAGTCTGTACTCGATTCCCGGTGCAGGCAAGAGATTTCTATCTTCATCACGGATAATGGGGTTCAAAGGGTACCGAAGGCTCTTTCTCCGGCGTTAGAGCCGCCTGGGAAGTCAGACTCATCCCCATCTAGTGTGAAGTTTAATAATGAGTCGAACTGCACTGCCAGTCCCCATGCTTCTTCATGGGATGGTGCTTAGTTAAGTACAGTGACAAACTTCCGTCTTTACCAAGCGTCATTACCGTGTTCATAAAGGTTCGGCCACACAGAGCGCTACGCTATGTTCGCTACGTACGCTACGTACGCTGTGTACACTCTGCGACGCAGCTAACATAGGGAACATAGCGTACGGAAGTCTGTGTGGCCAGTCACATTGGCAATAAAGGGAGATATTTTTCTGTTCGTATAGCGAACATAGCGTACATAGCGCTATGTGTGTGGCCAAACCTTAAGAATTATTCCATTTGTACAGTCATCCAGCATTAAGCGACGTTAACTGACCCCCTGAAACGTCGTCGATTAGCGATTCGTCGGTTAAACAAACCAAATTCAGCAGTTGCTTCCTTTTGTCATTGTAGGACCCATATTTCCACCAATTATTTACAGATATGTAAGATCTGAAGCTTTCACAGCGATGGTTATGAAGAGTACTATCTTCTGGGATATAACGCCGTGTGGTGCGTTGGAAGTTAACCGATGTTTCAGAGGTACATATCGCCTACATTTTCAGGGTCGAATAAGTCGAGAAACATACCAGTGTGAAAGCAGGTGGAAAGTGGAGAGCTACTCTGCTTGCCACCTGCTTTAACGCTGATTTCATGCCCAGCTTATTCGACCTTGAAAACGGAGGCGATATGTTCAACCGAAACATCGGTTAACTTTCAACCGACTACACGGCGTTATATCCCAGAAAAGCGCAGTCTCTATGTTGAAATAGTTGCAAAATGTGATGAAAAACTGTGAATGTTGCTAAAAGTTCTAACACGAAACTGTGAGAATAGCAGGCCGACTTTATTTAGCTTCTGAACATCGCTAATGCGCGTGCGCGTTGACGATAATCGATTCATGGGGGAATAACGATCGTTTGGGTATTTGGCCATATTGTGGGAGTGTCGATGGGTCAAATCTTCAATGAGCGGGAAATTGGTGTACAGTTCCACTGTTGGTGAAGTGACGTTGCAGTCATAACTTCCATTAAGAACGTGAGAAGAACTGCGCATGCAGGCCAAAGCGCATGGGTCACTGTTGCGCCCCTATGTACAATGAACACATGAAGGTAAAAGTAGAGTTGCCCCCGTGCTTAACTAATTAAGCACTACGCCAACAAGACATATTGGAGAGTGAATATATACTCGTAGAAACACGTTTTCTAGACCTCGGCACTAGTTGGTGAGTGGTCAGCTTCACGCCGCTGCCGCTTTATCCCCGGGGAAAGAGCCCCTGGTACCCACTGGAAGGAAGCTGACTAGGCCTAGGAGCCGTCTGGACAATATGAAGTAGTAAAAATTCTTGCCCCCACCAGGACTCGAACTCCGAGACTTTGGTCATCCAGCCCGTAGGCATTCGCTATACCGACTGAGCTATCCCGGCTCTTAAAAGGGGCATGTATAATAAATATTGAGAAAAAAGTGTTTCTGTGCTTAATTAGTTAAACACTATGCTATGAGGCCGCATGGAGGAGTGGATGTATAGGCCCAAATTTTCTTAACATCGGCACTAGCTGGAGGGGAATGGTCAGCTTGATGCCCTGTAGCTTTAACCCGAGAAAAGCCCCCCCCCCTCGGAACCCATTGAATTGGACGCTGGGTGGGTCTCAGTACCGGTATGGATGGTGTGGAGAAAAGAAAAACTTGCAGTTAACATTAATTTTGTTGTCATATTTATGTAGTACTTTACAATCGAACAAGTCAGAGAAACCTCGCGAAATGCGTCCCTTTTGGTAACCACACGTACCACAAAGAATGTGACATGTATCACCACTAACCTTGCAACGAAGCGCCGTGATCGGTGGGTATACTTCTGCCCTGTACTGTTTTGTATTTAAAATATCTCGGGTTCGCAGACCGGTTATTCTTGCAAATGTTTTTTCCTTTTCGCTTTGTTTGAGGTTCTCCTAGCGGTCAAAATGAATACTTCTGTCATCTGGAATAGAATTTCATGTATTTCGGTGAAAGTCAATAGATGTTTCTCAGGGACATGTAGCCTCCATCTTCAGGGTCGAAGTGAAAGCTAAGCCAGAAACGAGCATGAAGCAAGTAAGCGTGCACCAGACAAGATGGCGTTATATCCCATCGCGGCAACCCGGGTTTCATTTCAGATCAGATCACGTGGGATTTGTGGTAAACAAAGTGACAGTGAGGCGGGGTTTCTCCAAGTACTTCTGTTTCACCTGCCAATTCTCACGCCATCAATCGCTCCACAACAACTAACACTCACGTCATAGACTATATGTAACCCCTATACAGTCAGCGTTGTTAAATAACCAACTCAGAAAATCAGAAAGTAAGGAAAGATAACCATTTATATCCTTGTGTGCAGCGGGCATTAAAATTTTCCTATCTGAATGAAAACTAAACAGGCTCGACAAATTCACGCGAAGTTCCGCATGTACATAATTTGGTCTGAATCGGATTCTCCAATTTTTATAGTCATCACGCGGACGCGCTTACGGAGCTTTTCTAATAGAAGCTTCAGGGAAAAGTGAAGCCGTATAAAAGCACGCAAACAAGGGGACGTGCGCTGTGCTAACGGCATTGCGGAGAAACTGTGTGCAGTGCCGATAAACTTAACGACTTTTATTTTACCCTCTGCGTTTCGCTGCAAGAATACAGCTTTTTGGAACACATAGTACGCTGTCAGCTCCTGTACAGCCTCTGGCCCAATGAGAGAAACGTTTCTGGTTTAACTAATTGGCTTTACATTAATTGTTTGTCCGGTTGGTCGGTTTTGTATAACGTTATGCAGTTGTATTGTTTTGTGTGCGTTGTTCAAATTTTAGTTGTAGTTTTCAGTTTGTTTATTCACCAGGGTCTACTTGTAAAACTACCCACTGTTCATACGGTTTCATTCCACCCACAACAACACCAGAACCACCTTCCAACCCCCCAAAATGCCAGCTCTTATCATCAACATTATAGCATTTTGTGACACTCCGTATATTTCATGCATAAAGCGATTGTCTATCTCGGCAGGAACGGAGTTTCATGGTTCGCATATCCACTTTGTATTGCGGGGAAGTCATCTCTGTAAGTTAATGTAATAATTTGGTTGCAGTATTTAATAACATTTCTCAGTAATTCAATGAAAAATATGTATTTCTATAAAGAAAGAAATCAATCTGTTAAGGGGCCCATACACGTACTAGTCTGGCTCGCGAGTCCGGCTTGGCGAGCTTGACTTGGGAGCCGGGCTCGGATTAATTTCACAACACACGTATGAGCATGGCGACCCACACACGGACGAGTTTGGCTCATTGGAACCCGAGCCGAGTAGGACTCGCGAGCCAGACTAGTACGTGTATGGGCCCCTTTAGTAAAAATTCTCGGACCGCGCGTCGTAATACAGACCGTCAAGATTAAGACAGAGTAGACAGAAACATGCAAGGTGCATTTTATTCGTTTTTAGTACTGCTAAAAATGAAATAAAATTTGTCTGTACTTATCCTCCACCCCATAAATTCACTGTGGGGCATAGGCACAATAAAATGGTGTGGTGAGATGGACGTGTAAAAACAACGGGAGAAGGGATAGCCAATATCCCAAAGGGGCAGGAGGTAGCGAACTTGGCCGAGGAACTATGCTAAAAGCCGGAAATCGCGGGTTTCATTACAGATGAGGTAATCCGATTTTTCTATTGACCTAATTCTTCCAGCCACATTATGGCCCTGGGGTCGCCATCTGTGAGCCGATTGTCTAGAAAATGTGGAAGCCTCGACGTCTCACAGCCATATGGGCCTCCAAGGCCTGTTACAGGGTTAGCTCTACCTTTTGCCTGAGGCGATGGGTTGGCC
The DNA here is from genome assembly GCF_002891405.2 of Cryptotermes secundus. NCBI lineage: Eukaryota > Metazoa > Arthropoda > Insecta > Blattodea > Kalotermitidae > Cryptotermes > Cryptotermes secundus. Next base: position 707,541 of record NW_019739218.1, on the reverse strand, counting down.
TACTGGTTTAAAAGCTTGGAATACGAATTGAAGGCCGTGCCATAGCTCAGGCGGATAGTCGCCGGCTTCCCACTGCGGCGGTCTCGGTTCGAGCTTGCGACAAGTCATATGGGATTTGTGGTGGACAAAATGGCACTGGGAAATCACAGTGGCCGCGTGGTCTAAAGCATGAACCGTCGTCGCCCGCTCGTATAGTTGGATCGTGGGTTCGAATCCCACTTGAGGTATGGATGTCTGTGTGTGTTTACTGTGTGTCGGGGTGTTCTGTGTGCTGGTTGAGGCCTTGCGATGGGCTGATCTTGCGTCCAAGGGTCCTACCAGCTGTGTATGGTTTAAGAAACTGAAATAGCGGACAAGGTCCACAAGCGCCGTAGAACCATAGATAGACAGACAAATATATCTATCTATCTATATATCTATCTATCTATCTATCTATCTATCTCTCTATCTATCTATCTATCTATCTCTCTATCTATCTATCTATCTATCTCTCTATCTATCTATCTATCTATCTCTCTATCTATCTATCTATCTATCTCTCTATCTATCTATCTATCTATCTATCTATCTATCTATGGCTATACCGTCCTTTGTTGGACCTTGGCCGCATTTTCAGTTTCTTAATGCTATACAAAGTCGAAAGGACTCCTTGAACGTGGGATCAGCAGGTCGCAAGCACAATACCAACACACCGAATAACACAAACATAGCATAAACGCACACAGACATCCATGCCTTGAGTGAGATTAGAACCCACGATCACAGCGTTCGAGCGAGTGAAGGGAGTTTATGCCTTAGATCGCGCGGCCACTGTGATCGGCCCCGCTATTTCTACAAGGGCAAAATATTCAAGCTTCAGAATGCCGAAACTGCATCGACTGATGACGTATAATTTTGTAATATAGTTTTTTTTAAGCTGAGGGGTTGTTAATGCAACCCCGATATTTGGCTGTCCTTGCTATATGTCCCTCGTCGCTATTCATGCCTCCAGGTCACCTTCTCCTGCTTGCAGTCCGAGGACATGGCATATCAGGTTGACAAGGAAACCATTTGGCTTGAGGTACTGAGAGGCTATGACTCTCCAATCAATCAGTCGCACGTGATTTACCAGTGAACGCTACGTAACCGGGTTTCTTTGAAAGGTACTGAATATTACAGAATGAATTATGAATAAAGTGGTGAATTTTGAAAGGATAAAAGCAATATCAAACAGAGAGAGTAATTTGCAGATGGAGGCATATGTTGCTTCGAAAAGTTGGTGCCCAACAAGAGGAGAGTGACATAAAATTTGGAAAATGCTTTTCGTTTGGAAATGGGGCTCACTGCTCCATTCTTCCTGCTCAGGCGTAATATCCTATGAATTTATGCATTCTTCGGAGCTGGGCTTGTTAGAAAGCGCTCTGTACAGCAAGCAGTTAAAAGAAACAGGTGGTACAAATTGCGGTTTTGTTCCTTGTAAGGGCGCATGAAATGTATATAGCTATTAATATGTTATAAGGGAAGTTATAAGAAAAGTTTTATGTAGGTCTAATATGGTGAAAATATAACTTAGTAAGTAATTTACAACCGTAATAAATTGTAAATAACGTTCAACGTGTAAGTTTTGAGGTTATCACGGCGATGACTATGAAGAAAGTCGTCTTCTGGGTTTTGGCGCCGTGTATTCGTTTTGGCCGACGTTTCGGAGGAACGTATCGCCTCCATCTTCAGAGCAGGTGAATGGCTTGTGAATGCAGAAAGCAGTAGCTACTGAAGATGGAGGCGATACGTTCCTCCGAAACGTCGGCCAAAAGGAAGAATACAGGTGCCAAAACCCAGAAGACGAATTTCTTCAACGTTCAACGTATTCAACATTTTTGGTTTCAACTTGGATTTTGCAGTGGGAACTTCAAGCAAATATTCCGTGGGTTCTCTTGCGTCTGTTCATCAAAACCGGGAGAATGCCAGTATACTGAACTACATCACGACTTCACGCAAATATTACACACATATATTCTCATGAATCCGTTCATCATAAGCGGGAGAGCAAAAGAGTGCACACAGGAATCCGAAACTCCGCAAATCTAGTGCCCCCAAGTAAACAACAAGAAGCAGGTGCTAAGCAGAGAATTTTGCTTCTTTCTGCTTTATTGCTTGGCTTACTCTTCGAAAGAGTAACGTCGGTGAAATGCTATCGGTCTGCAATGCAGTACGTTTAATGTGGAGAGAATACGTATTTAGATATTAAGTTCTTCACAAAAATGAAATAACAGCAACAGATCCGTGGTACTGTTTAAGTCAGTGCGATCAGATTGTGGGGTGCACGAATTCCGTTCGGAACTGCTCCTTGTAAAGGCATGAACATTGTGAGAAGTGGAGCGCCGGGCACGGCATGCTACCGGCATCACTGAAGTGTACGAGAAGTGGTCGCATCAGGACGGCGCTACAAATCCTGTAGCCATAATTCCACTACGTCTCATTGAGTTAGTTTTCGAAGTTACATCAACCTCTTATGTTTAGTTAACGCTGCATGAGATGAGACTGGACACTGAATGGTATTTCCCCTCATTTGAGTTCCAGCTGCTTATTTCTTCTTTCGGCTGAGAAAACTAAGCAGTACGATTGATTGGAGGCGCTCACAGCGGCAGTTATGTTGTGGGAGAGTTGCTTGAAACCCTACGTTACATGCCGGAAGGTCGGGGCTTCGAGTCCCGATAAGATAATTGGATTTTTCAATTCACCTAATCGTTCCAACCGCACTATGGCCCTGGGATCGACTAAACTTCTAACAGAAATAAGTAAGAGGAATCTTCCTTTGGGTAAAGGGCGGCCGGTGCGTAAGGCTTACAACCTCACCGCCATCTGTGAACCGAGTGTCTAGAAAATGTGGGAGCCTCAACGGCTCACAAACCCTATGGGCCTCCATGGGATTTTACAGGGAAAGCTTTACTTTTGTTTACTACCTTGTGGAATATAACGCCGTGTAGTCCGTTGACAGTTAACCGACATTTCGGAGAAACATATCGCAGCCATCTTCAATTTCTTCTGACTTTCAACGTGCTACACGGTATTATAAGACAGGATTATTCTTCAGAACGAAACAGAATCACGGTCAGAAATCAGCGCGATTAGTCGATAAGCGATTGAAGTAGGCAATCAATTGGAATCAAATTTCACTTTTTTTCGAAACATCAAGTGATGACAACTGCTATTTCGTAGTGTGCTTTATGCGGTCCTAAGTCATAACGTACACAAGGCTTTTAAAGCAAAATGCGTGGAAAATATTGCTACCTAAAAGTGTTAAATTTGTTGTACAGTGTAGAATATTACAAATCAAAGAACCTTACACATCTAGTGTTGTCAGATTGGGAATAGCCCAGAAGACACGATAGGATGGACATGCAGTTAGGACGGAGAAGACAAAAAATGATTTTAAAATTTATTCTTTTAAGGGGGCTGCACACACAACGAAATTTGTTATCGGAACTCCAATTTCTGTTGACATCTATACAGTACAACCCACATTTATATTAATCTTTTTTGAGATGTTACAGATTAGGATCTAAAGGTTTTACAATTCAGAATGAATTTGTGACACTAAGAACGTTTATTTAGATATTTTGTAGGATTACATGGACGGGATGTCAGTCCACCATGAAGCATTTCCCTGTACAAGGCAATAAAAAACGAAGAAGAAGCGAGAACACATGTCCGAGAATCCCAAACTTACATAAAGGTAAAATGGAAATTTATAGTTTTAATAAAAAAAAACAGTTCAGTGCAAAACAAACATTAGTAGGTACGGGACGTAAATTTCAGTTTTATCAGTATTTGTGAGTTCTGATCACAGATTGTAAAAGAATATAGTATACGCCACTCTTGCACTAACATTGTTCTTCGCAATCCCTGACCATGAGACAGTCGCAGCATTGGAGACGATATTGAAAGGATGCCAAAGGAAACAACTTCCGTCGAAACGTGAGAAAGAAAATACATTTTTCGAAATGTTTCTCTTTTTATATATTTCTGTATGGCTTCTACATTTCAGTTAGGAACATCCCTTCCTCCTCTCTCGTATCTCCCAGTAAGATGGTACGGGGGGCGGCGGGGTGAGAGGTGCAGAGCGAAACAGACGATGCAAGGAAAGAGAAGAGAGCTGGAGTTGAGTGAAGCAGAAGATTTGTGGGACTCCACAAGAATCTCTGGGCACCTCATGGAGGCTGAATGTAAGCCCATATGGGCTATATACAGCAGAGAAAACTACACCTCCCTTACTCCTCGGAGACGTATGCCGGGGGGAGAGCGGGAGTTGGCAGCGGCAAGCAAGTCAACAAAAGTTTGAACACTCAGAATCGCTCGTGTAAACAGTGGGTACACGGACACCGAGAACAAGTAAGTACTAGACGCAGTAAAGGTTGAGATGGAGAATCTGGAAGATTACGAAGAAGAAACTTAAAAATATAAATCTACCCGTGATTCTTGTGACCAGGTGGGCACATGGCACACTCTGCTCTGTTCCCATTTATAATTCTAACACACAGGTTTTCAGCCTTTAGTTTCTCTTGACTGATTAGTTCTGCCTTTAACACATTACTGTCAAAAGTAAAAAAGTTATAATTGCATTATACAATGGGGAAGCAAATAAAAATCTTGTACTTTCTAACAGACAATTATAAGTGGCCCATCTCAGGGCTCGGGGAAGTTAATTTTCTATTATTAACTCAATCTCTGTCTCACGAGATGTCAATGAGAGCTGACTGATTAACTCGCAGTTTTCCATCCAGGCTATACAAATCCTGTGCTCTTGCTCAAGTGGTTTTATCTGTCTGCTGCCTGCATAATATATGATGTTTCGCTTGACTTTGTTTTTTATCCTGAAGATGGACGAAATACGTTCCTTCGAAATGTCTACTAACGTTCACCGAAGTACACGACTTTATGGCCCAAAGGATGAATATCTTCAGTTTCCAAATTCATTTGGTTCTTGAAACAGCCAAATTTGCTTCCCCTATTCATTAAAATATTAGCATGTTTAAAGTACTGGAGTTTCCAAGAAAGCGATCAGGGACTGGACTGACAGAAATCACAAAAAATGCTGGGAATCCACAACTGGACTCAAACAGGCAAAAGGATTTATATCATGACCCTCTGCCAAAAGAATGAGGGACCTGTTGAACTTAAACGGAAATCAACTAAGACGGGTGGTAGGATTGCTTACTGGACACTGCCACCTAAAAGGGCACCTTTCCAAACTGGGACTGACAGAGGACCCAACCTGTGAAAGGTGCCTACAAGAAGATGAATCAGCCACACACGTCTTATGTGATTGTGAGGCTACAGCTTATTTCAGATATTGCCACCTGGGTCACTTCTTCATGGAACCAAGTGACTTTTATGACGTCCCCACAAATAAAGTTCTACATTTCATCCGAAGTGTAGGATTAATAAAGGGTTAATCCAAAAGGGAAGCACAATAGGCCACTGAAGGTCGCAGTGCGAGGGACGGTTTTTATGGCTCACCCCGCATACTCACACTCATACTCACAGTGTGGAAAGGAACTCGCAACTGCTAACGCAAGTGGATGTATACATGATTATAAAAGAAGTGACATGAAATCTGTGCAAAGTATTGCGACATGACGCCTGAAAGCTGGAGCACTGGAGTAGATGTTCATTGTTAGGCAACGACTCGGTAAACACATTCTCACTGCAACGAATAACCAAGCAACAACAGAGGTATTGCTGAACTACGTGCATTAGGACGGAAGCGGTGTTTTCTATGGTTCAGCCCCGAGGCTATATAATGAGGATCCCAGGCCAATAGAAAATATAAGAGGCTTAAACTTGGCGGTGGTCAAGCTTATGACCTATAAAATGACTCAGTTTTCGTTGTAGCATAAGATCTGTAAGTTAGGCATAATCTGCTCTGTATAGCCTGTACTGACAGAGGACTTGTGTGTAAAGCAAAAGGAAGAGTTTTCGATAACATGTTATATGTGCGAAATATACACTTGACGAAAGGTCGAGTGTATTCATAAGAGACAGACCCATCTTCTCGTCAGAGAGGATGTTACATAAGGACTATTATCGCAAGATTTCAGTTGGAAAAAATCTGTGGTCGTGGTCCTCAAGGGGCCTGATGACAAGACGAACTGATTGGCGGTAAACCGTCAGTCGTAAAGTAACTCTGACTCTGACTCTGACTCTGACTCTGACTCTGATGAGGGGAAAATAATTGAGGGTCTCTTGAGACGGCAATCGAAGATGATTGTGAAGGGATGGAAGAGTGCGGCTGTGGAAAGAAGACTTCATGTGTGCTCCATTTACAGCATACTGGCATAATTGCATTATTGAAATCCGTTGCCAGGATACGACTAGTGAAGACTGAGAACTCTAGTGTGTGTGTAACGGGGAATTGCAAAGTGTGTAGGTAAGCGACAGCGCTATAGCTACTTGTAGTTACGACTGTATAAGTGCAATAAATCCAATTATCCAAACCATACCCCATCTAATAGTCACTAATTTACGTGACAGTATCAACAGCCGGCAAAACAGGCCCTCCCTCATTCCAGGATATGGGGCATACACTCAGTCCACATCTTCCTACCGCTTAGCATTTGTCCTAGCGCTTTAACATCGCCAGGTTCTTCCTGGAATTAATTCCAACATTTTATTTCGTTAAGGATTGCTGGGTTTTTAGACTTTTTCAAACGGTAGGTATTATAGAGGATACTAAAGAACAAAATGTTTCGGAAACTGGATGTGTTTCCGGCTTCAGGTGAGGGCACAGGGGCGCCTAACCAGTTGGGTCCGTTAGAACGAGCTAACCTCAATCACTGGACAGACCATGCCAGTATAACTACAGCCATATCAACATCTGAGACCAGGCTTTGTCAATTCCCGTCATCCCCCTGGTCAGATGATTCAGCTATCTCTTTCTGACGGACAGAACAGAATGTCTCCCACTTCTCATCAAATCCACTTTCCGAAACGTGTTTTTTGATGTTACAATCTATGAACATATTAATTATTTACAGTCTGAGGAAGAAGAGAGAAAGAGGGAAGAAATAACAGTAGAAGTGAAAGTGAAAAGGAAATGTTATGGGAGATGTGAGAGACTTTTTGGGAGAAGGTAAAAGAAAATCAAAGCAGTCGCCGTGACAGGACCATAGGGTTGTGAGACGTCGAGTCTCCAACATTTTCTACGCAGTTGGCTCACAGATGGCTGTGAGGTTGTCAGCCTTACAAGCCGGCTGCCCTTTACCTCCAGGAAGCTTCCTGGTACTCATTTCTGTTAGAGGCTGATTCGATCCCAGAGCCATAGTGCCGCTGGAAATATCAGCTCAAATTAAAAATCCAGTAGCCTCATCGGGAAATGAAACCAAGAGGTTCCGCCTTGTAGTACAGTACCTCAACCAGCTATGCTACCGCGTGCCCAAGCTTCGCACTGTTGCCCTTGCGCTAAGAAGAGTATGAAAGTGAAGACATTAGAATGGATAAAAGCAAGGGCTTGAGACTATGGTCATGGAATTCTTGTTTTTGCATTAACGGGGAATCGCATTAAATTGTAAAGACACTTCTGTGTTCTTTATGACAAGGGACTCGAACTGCGACCCATCAGTCGTCAAGCCCGTAGTCAGTCGCTATTAACGATTATTCTATCCCGACTCCAATAACAAGAATATAAATGCAGTAATTAACGCAAGCTTACTGTATTTTAATGACACGAATTCGAAATTAAAATATTATCATAGACGGGCTTCGAAAGATGTTTCCGGAGTTAAAATAAGAGCATGAAACACGAGATCTCTTTATAAGGAATGAATTATAATCGCTTTTTGTATCTTAATTTGAATCAGTTATTCTTATAATTTCATTCGCTTTAAGAGGCCCTGAGGCATCTACTGGTCTGTTACGTCTTTCCGCTGGAGAGACAGTCCGTTTTGCTACTTCCTTGTCTTTCGTTTCTCTGCAGAAAAATAACCACTGTAAACGAAGAGAAACTGAATACGGAAGAAAGGAAGAAAAGAGGATCGCTAATGAAGAAAGAAATAAAACTTGAGGAAGAAGAAATGTTATACTGTAGCAATCATTTCCGAAAGACACAGTCGCTTGCGGCCAAGAAGGTTGTTTTGTTCTGCTGTCAGTACAACCCACCTACCGCACCGCTGTTCTTGCAACGATCCGTTCCTCCACGAAAGGAAAGCCATTCAACTAAGAACATTTTGTCAAGTTTAGTTACGAATGGAAAGAAAACAAGTGATTCCAGTTCTAAGTTTGGAGAAGCCTTACACACTGGAACTCATATGTAAGGGATACAGCACTTCTCCTCCTGGTAGATTTACACAGCATCGTGAGAAACTTTAGAACAAACACTTTCAATAAAACATGACAACTTATGAACCCAGTTTCCATCACTAATTTCAATATACGTGGTGAGGCCACCATTAGCTAATGCTAAGAAATTCGCTTTCGCCACAATCCAATACAAAATTTCGGCGAATACAAATTACATCTTAGGCCGAATCGTTAGATATAACCTCAAAATTGCAGAAGTAAAGCTATCCCTGTAACAGGCCGTGGAGGCTCCCATATTTTGTCTAGACAGCTTCCTGGCAGATAGCGGTGAGGTTGTCAGCCTTACGCGCCGGCCACCCTTTACCCACAGGAAGATTCCTGGTACTCATTTCTGTTAAGGCCTCAGTCGATCTCAGGGCCATAGTCCTGCTGGAAGGATTAGGTCAATTGAAAATTACAGCGACCTCATCGGGAAATGAACCCAAAATCTTCCGGTTTTAGCGTAGTGCCTCAACAAACTACGCTACAGCGTGCCACTTCCGTCCCTGTACGACTGGAAATAAAATAAAAAATATTATCCCTCTGCTAAACTAATTAAGCACTAAGGCATGAAGACGTATGGGGGAGCGGATGTATAGATCCACGTAATCTCGATTTTGGCACAAGCTGAAGTGGTTAGGTTCAGGTCCCGGCGCTTTACCCCCGAGTAAGTTTCGCGCTGTGCCCATTGATAGGAGGTTGGGTGGGCCCTAGAATAGGTATGGACGACGTGGAGAGGACAGAAAATCGCCTCTACCGGACCTCTCGGCCGTCCGGTCTGTTGCCGGTAACTATACCGACTGAGCTATTCCGACTCTCAAGACTAGACATAGGCATATAAATAACATATATGATGCAGAATTCGAACGTGTGTTTATGAACAGTCTGCACACAAAATTTCATTGTTCACTGGAAACAAGACAGACTCTAAGTGCATATTTCGCCTGGTTGCCATGTCATTTCGCATTCCACAAAGAAGATTCTGGGTATTCTAGAAAGCTGTCTTATCGCCCAACATTTGTGAATCCTCGTGGCGCTAATATCAGAGCTCATATGATCAATGCATTAATATTACAACCTACTGTTCCAGGACAACTCCTTCAAGACGCATGACTAAATGGAGGTGAACCTCCACACGTTATCAATCTTGACATTTGATGTGGTGGGTGACTAGATTCGTGCATCAACAGTTTGTCTTCCCGAAGGAGCCCTTCATTGGCCTTGAGGTTTAGTGAACCCCAAGAGCCGGGCTAGAACTCTCCTTATGCCAGGCATCGAAAAAACAGAAGGTCACATCACTGACTGAGCTAGAGAGGATCGTATTACTGATAAGTTATAAGGTGGGAGGGGATGTAGTGCCAATGAATTCAGACAGAGGCGAGAACATGATCACTCTGTAATCCTGTGTATCCTTGTGAGGACAGCGGAACAGCATCGCAGGATTCGGACACGAGACTACAGACATGAAGTTACTCGTTGCTGTATGTTGAATATTTGGACCGAAGAGAGGTGAACTGACAGGAGGTTGGAAAAACTACATAATGAGGAGCTTCATAACGTGTACTCTTCTCCAAGTATAATTAGAATGATAACGTCAAGGAGGATGAGATGGGTAGGACATGTAGCACGAATGGGGCGAAGAGGAATGCATATAGGATATTGATGGGAAATCCAGAAGGAAGGACACCGCTAGTAAGACCAAGACGTAGGTTGGTGGATAATGTTAAAATGGATCTTGGACTGGATTGATCTGGCTCAGGATAGTGACCAGTGAGGGGCTCTTGTGAACACGGCAATGAACCTTCGGGTTCCATAAAATGCTGGGAAGCTCATAATTAGCTGCACAATTGGCGGCTTTTCAAGAAGGGCTCAGCTCCATGAAGTTAGTTGCTGTATACTCTTGGGGCAGGAAGAGTACTAAAATATGTCATAAACAGCAACATCAAGGGAATCGAGTTTAGGAACAGCTTGAGTTTCTTTAAATATTCAGCCTGTAGGTGAGTGTTTTAAAGTGAAGTTATATACCGTAACTAGACTTATGTTTTATATCAAAGAATAACTGTAAATAATAGCAACAATAACAATAAAGTGACAATAAGGGGACTCGAAATAAATGGCCACACCACTAACTCAAAGTCTGTTCCTCACGACGTGTACCAATACAACTGATTATAGCACCGGACGGAATCCATTTTTGATCTGTTTCTAACGTAACGGCGGGGTACAGTTATCTTTCTGCCCTTAGGTCGTAAGGAAGGAAACAGATGAAAGGTTTCTAACCGGTCATTCTTGACCACAAGTCCAGAGATCGAGGCCAGCTTTATTTTGACGAGTCCAAATTTTGCTGGCTCGAACAGGCCGCCATAGAAGTAAAGTTATGTACTTCTATAGGGGAAGCGGTGGATATGAATCTTGAGCGAGTTACCGCCTATAATGACTGAAGTTTTTCGCGTTTTCCCTCAGACCCTCAAAAACAAATTCTGGGAATCTAATTGGAAGAGTCTATGATCGTTTCCTTCAAGATCTCTTCACTTCATTCATTAGCCATCCTACCAACAGAATTAACCTGGCAGAAACTTTCCTCCGTCATGCCTAATGATCGAAAAAAGATCCAGTTTCCGAAAATACGCGTTTAAAACACTGAATACGAACGACAATTACCAAAATAACAACAACCAGACTTACCAGTAACATAATTTATTTGTGCCGATCACAGTGGCCGCGCGATCTAAGGCATGAACCGTCTTCGCACGCTCTAACGCTGGGATCGTGGGTTCAAATCCCACTCAAGGCATGGATATCCGTATTGTGTGCATTTATTCTGTATTTTTTTTGTTCTGTATGTAGGCAGCGGCCTTGCGACGGGCTGATCCCCCTTCCAAGGAGTCTTACCGACTGTGTATAAGATCAGAAAACTGAAAAACGGCCAAGGTTCAACAAAGGGACTGTAGAGATATAATAATAATCTGTTTGTATCCTGAAGGAATAACTGACAATCTGGACTGGCAGATGTTCTGTAAAGGATCTGGGGTTCCCACAGTCGTTACAATGAATATTTCTGTCTTCTGGCTTATAACACCGTGTAGCACGTTGACAGTCAATTCAAGTTTCGGTGGAAAATATCTGCCACATCCTCAGGGCCGAAGAATAAGCCAAGCAATAAACTAATATGAAGCAGGTAGCTAAATATTCCTCCTAAAGGTCGGCTGACTTTCAACGTACCGCATGGAATTATATCTCAGAAGACGGAACATTTTACAGGCTTTTCTGCCTGTTTATACAAAATTGAAGCAGACCCTGTGTATATCAGACAGGAAACAGGAAGAAGAGTTTTAATTCTTGTAATAGGAAGAGGTGAAGGTGATGATGATGTTCGGTCGTACAAGGACTTGCAGGTATATCACACCTTTAAACTACTGTACGACAGAGCGGCTTCCAAATGATGTGATTAAGTTCAAACAGGCATTCTTCAAAGTTAACAGAACAGACCTAATTTCCCCTTCTGACCCAAAATAAAGTGGCCCTACAATCTCCGATGAGAGTTGTCTATAACTAACTGACTATATGACCCGGTGGAGCTGAGTCTTTCTTGAGAAGCCGCCAGTTGCTCAGCTACTCAAGCATTTCCGAACATTTGATGGAACCCGAAGTTTCATTACCTTGTTCACAAGAGCCCGCCACTAGTCTCTATCCTGGGCCAGACCAATTCAGTCCATATCCCTCCCTCCAATCCTACTTCTTTAAGATCCCTTTCAATATTATGCTCCCATCTATATCTAAATCTTCCTAGTTGTTTCTTTCCTTCTAGCTTTCCCATTAAGATCCTGAATGCGTCCCATTCTTCCCCATTTGTGCTACATTCCCTGGTCGCCTCATCCTCATCGAAGTTATCATTCTAATTATACGAGCTGTGTACACCAAATTTAATCGAAATCAATTAAGTAATTTCTGAAACGAAACTTGCGATTATGTATACGGGACTAGATTCTAACCAGAAGCCACTGGACTCGGTTTCATGCTTAATGTGACACAGTTTTAGCAGCACGCGGGCCCAAGTCAATGGTAACAGTGTTACGTAATCTGCGCATGTGCAGTATGAGATTACTTTTCCGATATTCCGTACATTACACGATGTGTACGTACACAAGTTTCCATGACAACTAATTACATGTAGCAGCGAAACTAGAGGCACTGTAGAGGCGCGGAGAAACAGAGTACTATCTCAGAGCGTTCGTACCAGTGCCACGAGAATTATTCTTCGCCGTCAGAGTCACTCATTAAATTCCTTGATCTGTTTAGGTGACAAACTGTTACGCACAAAGCAAGGAAGATCTATTCTGATTTGTATTGTCCAAGTTCCGAGATCGAACATCGGTCGGGGCACAGGCTATCCTGCCTTATGACACTTTCTATTTCTCTTTAGTACCCCCAGGAAAGTTCTGGGACAGTACCTGGAGGTATTCCAATACTGTTTTTTCTATTTCCTTTGAAGATCACCTGACGATATAAACCAATTCAACTGATGTTAAGTAATTCGATGCAGTCGATAGAAAGTTTTTAAATAACTTATCGATTCACACAGCCGAACTTTGGCATTTGGCCCCTTCAACTCTTGAAAGGTGAACATACCTCCTTCTCCCTTACTGTCTACAGTTTGGTGTTTGTTTACATAAGTACTGTGGCGTGTATAGCCGTTGCTACGCAACGATCGCGAGAGAGGCGGATATATCAGACCCGTTTCTAGGTCTGATAATTGCTTAGTGGGTGTTGTGGTGATTTGTGAATTGTGGGATTACCGGTGACGCTGTAATTACTTCTAGTTACGAATTGTGTGTATAAGTGGCCAATAAATCCATTCACCAATCCAAACCCCGTCTATAGTCACTCTTATTCCTGATAATATGCTCCCCCATTTGCCAAAATGTGATGAATCCAGATGTCTTCTGCCCATATACACATATCTGAAATGCTGTGTTTCTCTTGCTCCTTACCTCGTAACCACGCTCCACTACAAAGTCTCGGAAACAACGTTTCACAATTACAAGTCTCTTTTCAACCCCTTCCCTCGCCACCCACGTTCTATGCCTAATTAAGCCACATGACGCTATCCGTGGTTTATGAAATTTTGTACCCGAGTAATCACTGAAGTTTCCCAAACTCAGTTTCCTTTCATGGTACAACAGACGTAGGCAAAGGCTGGTATTGTAGCCCTGATCGCAATTCCATCCTTAATATGTCGTCCGATAGCGTAAGATATGATACATTTCCATAAAAAACCCAGTGAAATCTGATTTATTTACAGATATTACAGAATTAAAAATATTTTTGCGAACTGTAAATTTGTACCCATGTTAGGTGGGTCCCTGTCACCACGGAATGGCAAGTCCTCAGGTTGCGGATGGAGAAGACGCCCTCCAGTTTTGGAGGGAAGCTGTGAATATATTGAATAAGCAGTCGAGGACAGCCGACAAGGGGTGGACCTCCAGCTTGGGGGTTGGGTGTGGGGTTAACAAATCCTCGCCGTAAAAAAATCATTATGTTACGAAAATGAACACAAAGCCTCGGACCTGGACTGATTCCTTGGATAAACGACCTAAGATAATGAAAATGGATATGAGATTTGGCACTTGGAGTGTACGAAGTTTGTATAGGGCAAGTTCGCTCATGGCAGTGGCAGAAGAAGTCTTAAAATATAAGTTTGATTTAGCGGGAGTACAGGAGGTCAGATGGGATGGAGGTGGCATCGCACCAGCAGGAGACTATTCCTTTTTCCATGGAAAGGGGAATGAAAATCATGAATTATGTACAGGTTTTTCGTACATAAGGCAATCGTATCAGCAGTTAAGAGGGTAGAATTCATTAGTGATAGGATATCATATACAACACTAAAAGGTCGCTGGTGTGATATCATTGTTATGAATGTTCACGCCCCAACAGAAGATAAAATTGATAACATATCAAGCCAAGGAGGATGAGGTGGGCATGTCATGTAGCACGAATGGCGGAGACGAGGAATGCGTATAGGATATTGGTGGGAAAGCCAGAAGGAAAGAGACCACAGGGACGACCAAGGCGTAGGTGGGTAGACAATATTAGAGTAGATCTTAGAGAGATAGGTTGGGATGGTATGGATTGGATGGATCTGGCTCAGGGTAGGGACCAGTGGAGGGCTCTTGTGAACACGGTGATGAACCTTCGGGTTCCATAATATGCCGGGAAATTCTTGAGTAGCCGCAGAATTGGCGGCTCCTCCAGAAGGGCTCAGCTCCATGGTAAGTAAGTAAGTAAGTAAGTAAGTATGTAAGTAAGTAAGTAATTAAGTAAATTTGTACAGAACTCAGTTAAAATTTGCTGAAACGCCTAACTGACGAGTTCAGTACAGAAACGTATCGAAACTGTACATGTTTTATGCAAGAGTTGAGGTTTTCATGGCGGGACTATGAAGAATGCCGTCTTACTGGATGTTGAACCGTGCAGATATTGTAGGAACCGACATTTCGGAGGAACGTCGGTTCACAAAAGATCTACACGGCGCCACATCTTAGAAGACGCCATTCTACATGTTTTATATCCACACTTGTAAATATAACCTGTCTTAAGTTTAAAGTAACATGAAGAAAAGGGCAATGAAGACCACTATTTTATTTTGGTCATTTAAAAACTGTAAAAATGGCTGATATGAATAGCATATTTAAAGTTTTACACCGATAAACAGACGTGGCCTCCAATGGTTACCTAAGCTGGCGTATGTTCCACTAACCAGAATAACTCTTAATGCTTGTTGTAACGTCAGTGAGGACAGATCTAATTGAGAAGTTACTAGTCGTTGAAATTTAGGGAGCTCGAATCTTCATTGTTCTGTCCAGTGGAGTACATCATTGGACCGCATCCTCAGCCAGATGAATCCATCCAACAGCTCTCACATCATATTTTTTAAGACTATGTTTTAAAATTAAACGTTCGTATATTAACCAGAAACATTGTGAAGAGTCCGGACAACAAAAGGTTGCTTCTATAGTATAGGTACTGTAAGCATAACTATCTCACTTCATGGAGCTGAGCCCTTCTTGAGAAGCAGCCAGTCACACAGCTACTCAAGAATTTCGAGCATTTTATGGTATCCGAAGATTCTTTACAGTGTTCATAAGAGCCCTTGACTGATCCGTATTCTGAGCCAGATCAATCCACCCCAAACTACCACATGCTATCTCTCTAAGATCAATTTTAATATTATCCACCCTCCAACATTTTGGTTTCCCTAGTAGTCTCTTTCCTTCATGCTTTCATACCAATATCCTGTATGCATTCCTCTTCTCCACATTCGTGTTACATGTCCTGCTAATATCATCCTCCTTGACGTAGTAATTCTAATTACACTTGGAGATGAATAAATGTTATGAAGCTCCTCATTATGCAGTTTCTCTAATCTCCTGTCACTTCATCTATCTTCGGTCCAAATATTCTCAACACCCTGTTCTCAAACACCCTCAGTCTATGTTCCTCCCTTAATGTCAGAGACCAAGTTTCACACACATACAGAACCACAGGAAAAATTATAGTTTTGCATATTTTAAATTTATGTTTCTAAACACCAGACGGATCACTCGCCCAAGGAGTCCCACCGAATGTGTAAGATCTAGAAAAACCGAAGTGAACGGAGAAGTTCATGGAGGTAGGCCTAGGCCCACTGGGGCTGTAGTGCCAAGGGGGGAAAAAAAAGAACACCAGACGAGAAGGCCAAACGTTCTGGACTGAATGGTAGCAAGCATTAGCCGAATTCAATCTCCTCTTTTTTTCCTTCTGAATCAAATTTTGATCTTATACTCTCTTTCCAAAATATCTTAACCATGCAACATTTTCAAAGTATCTGTTAGCTACCTTTATGTCATGATTTCGCTTTTCATCCTGGTGACGAGACAACAACATACACTTAGTTTTCTTTGCGTTTACTTCTAGACCAACCTCCTTACAAGTGTCATTTAAAGTTTCTGTGTTCTTCATTACGATATCTATGTTATCTGCCAGTAGATTCACATCTTCAGCATAGACCAACAGCTGATGTGTCTCATTTAATTTCAGTCCCTGAAGTATTCAGTATTCTGAAAGTATAGCAAAATGTTTTTAAAATAGTCTCAGTCCTGAGAACGGACAGTTGAAGTGAGTTTAGTGTCAGGCCATGAAATTTTTCATGCTGTAAGCGATTTTGTGAAAGAAAAAATGCTTATTAGAAGCACGAAAAACTGCACACCCTGGACACATATCGAGTAATGCCTTTATGGATTCACATACCCTTGACATTGGCACTAAAAGAAAGAGATAAATTGGTCAACTTAATATGTTGGCCGCTTTACCCTGGTCCCCACTGGAATGAAGGAAATGTGCGACCAAGAACCGGTCTGGACGCTGTGGCGCAGAGACTGCTCACTTGATCCTGCCGAGAATCGAACCCCAATTCCTCGGCCGTCCAGCCCGTAGCCCATCGCTATACCGATTCAGCTATCCCGGTTCTATTAAAATTATTTACAGAACAAGTATTTCAATCCCTGCAACTGGCCGTGGAGGCCCAAAAGTTTGTGAGACGTCGAGGTTCCCAAATTTTCTAGACAGTAGGCTCACAGAACGCGGTGAGGTTGTCAGCCTTACGCGCAGGCCATCCATTACTCCCAGGAAGAGTCCTGGTACTCATTTCTGTTAGTGGCTGAGTCGACATCGGAGGCCATAGTGCAGCCTGAAGGATTAGGTCAACTGAAAACTGAATGACCTCATGTGGAATCGAACCCGCGACCTTCCGGCTTGTAGCATAGTACCTCAGCCAAATGCGCTATCGCGTGCTCAGTGGGTGTATCGACCTACTACGGGCTGGGCGGCCTTGGTGCGAGTGTCGGTAGGGGTAAGAATATTGTCCATATCGTCCAGACCAATTCTGGGGTCCAGCCAGCCTCTTGTCCAATGGGTAACGGGAACTCTTTCCTTGCGGGTAAAGTGACCGGGGTGTGAAGCTGACCACTAACCTACAACTAGTACCAAGATCAAGAAAACGTGGATCTATACGTCTACACACCCATACTCCTTCATGGCTTAGTGCTAAATTAGTTAAGCACAGGGACAAATTTACCCTTAAAGTGAAAGTAAAAAGTAAAGGTATCCCTGTAAGAGGCCGTGGAGGCCCATAGGGTTGTGAGATATTGAGGTTCCCACATTTTCTAGGTAATCGGCTCATAGATGGCGGCTAGGTTGTCAGCCCTACGCGCCGGCCGCCCTTTACCCTCAAAAACATTCCAAGAGTATACCTGTTACTCATTTCTGTTAGAGGCTGAGTCGACCCCAGGGCCATAGTGCAACTGGAAGGGTTAGGTTAATTGAAAAAATCCAACGAACTCATCCGGACTTGAACCCGCGACCTTTCGTCTTGTAGCATAGTGCCTCAACCAACTAAGCTACAGCGAGTCCCAAATTTACCATTTCAGTATAAATGTTCAAATGCTTCTATACACGTAGATATAACATTTCGTGACAATGGGTATATCAGTTTTCTGGCCGTTGCCCGTCGTTCTGACTTTGAAGATGAATAATACCCAGAAAGGTGACCGTTGTCAGAATTCAGATACTCTTTCTAGATCAAATATTTTGTGGGCCGCGGAAAAGCCCAGTTTGACAACATGGCCTCATGAAACAAACAGGTTTTGCAACACAGTTGTACAGTCTCGGCCATAACGTATTGGGTTCGAACTCGTCGATACCTGTAACACAGTATAGATGTTCAGAATCCGTTGCGGAATTTCACTCATACAGAAACGTCACCTGTTCCTACAGCGCTGAAGGTGCAGCCTGTGTTCATGTTTTCTATTTTTAGTAGGGAACAATCTCATATACCTCCCTCAGTTTGTTCACAGGATCCAATCAAAAACATGATCCACCTCATCAAGTGGCACATGTTTACATCGCCCACAGGCAGATGTCGTTACTGCAGTTAACCACGCACGTCTGCCACATGAATCACGCGGCTCCCCCAATAATACAGGCTAACATGCGTTGCAGAAAATAGGACTGCGGGCGCCCCAACGCCACTGATAGGGGCAGGAAACGTCCGTCCGCCCGTCCCGAGTAACAGAGAAGTCGCATACTCTCCCACTAGAGTGCAGCACCGGTTAAGGCTGCGAGCACTGACAATTCCTTCTGGGACTGTAAACTCAAGGAAGTCCAAAGGGCAATAATGATGGACATTTTGCTTCAGAACAGCAAAACAGAATACCCAAAGTCAGTTATCTGCGTTCCTTGGATTATCAAGATTATTACTATTAATTAATTAAAATTTTTGAAAATAATTTCCTCAGAAACTCTAGTTGCTTTTGTTAGCAAAAGTAAAATGAGATATTCTGACACTGCTACATTTCAGGTTGTCACAAGGATATCTATGAAGATTATGCAGGCTCGCAGACTTGACATGGTGCAGTCTGTCAGACACTTCTTAGTGCATCGGAAGAACAGACTTGTCCCATCTTCAGGGTCTTACGGTAAGCCGAGCAAGCAAGCAGCAAGATGGATCACCATGTTCCTACCTTTTACCAGACCATATGGCGTCACGTATTAGAAGACAGTGCTCCATTCTTAGTACAGGGATTTTCATAAGTCCGTGAAACATTTTAAAATTTCACAACAAATAAACTATGCATCGGATCGTGGTAATTCTTACGCCGACAGAGAATGAATCTCTCCAAGTTTTCTTTTTAAGCTATTGCCTGCTAATCTCAGGGATCTTTCGCAACCTATCACGGCTGCTGTGGTTCTGGTCAACCGTGATATGGTGGCACGGATGTGGGACGAAATGGATTATCGCATAGATGTCTGCCGTATCAGCAAAGGTGGACACATTGAACATCTGTGAACTATGTAAAAAAAAAACTTAGTGAGTTTATCTCTATTTCAGTATAATAAAATTTGGTATCCCTTTCGTAGTTTATTTATTGTAAATTTTCAAAATGTTTCACAGACTTACGAATAACCCTTTATAACAGCAATGCAAGTACGAAAGGGGATTGGATTCTGCCCTCACTTCGTACTGGGGGGGGGTTGTTCGGATTAGCAGTTATTACCTACAACCTCTATCAGACATGAACTGTCTTCAAGAGCTCGAACGCTGGAGTCATGGGTCAGAATCCCACTCGAGTAATGGGGGTCTCTGTGTCCGTTTATTTTCTACTTGTGTTGTTCTGTGTGTAGGTAGCGGTCTTGAGACGGGCTAATCCCCCGTCAAAGGAGTTCTACCGACTGTGTATACGATTAAGTAACTGAAATGCGACCAAGGTCCGACAAAGGACTGTAGAGCCATTGATGAATGAATGTATTCTATGAGAACTGAACAATGAGGACCCCAGAAATCTTCAAGATTTACTGTCATCAAATCAACGACATTGAGACTGGGGGAGGGGTCTCTGAAGTTCGCATGGAGGGGGCGAACAAAATGAAAATAATTGTTTCACCTGAAGATCTGAAGGAAAGAAGAGTTCTATCTTCTGGTTTATAACGCCGTGTACACTGTTGAAAATCAATGGACGTTTCGGAGGAACACGTCGTCTCCATCTTCAGTGTCCGAGAATAAACCAAGCAAACAAACCGGCGTCAGAGCAGGTAGTACGCATAATGACTTTCAACAGACTATAAGGCATTATATCCCAGAAGACAGAACTCTTCGTAACAACCGGTGTGAAAACCTCAAATCCTAAATACTAAACGGAAGAAATCAGATGAGAGACCCAGACATAGATGGGAAAATAATATAACGACCGCCTATATGACGCCGAACAGCGACTTTGCTAGTCAGGTGAGCAACTATCAGTTCTCACTGGCATGAGTATTATCTCTTATAGTTTTTCTTCTTAAGGTAGCGTAATTATGGACAAGGTTTTGGCTTAAGAGACAGGAAAGGAGAGGCCATACAATACAGACGAGAGCAGAAGTTTGGCCTTGAAGACAGCACATGAACGAAATATAAAACTTTATTCTAAACTACATTTATTTACAATGTATACAATTTAGACTTCAACCATACATGCTATAATCCTGAACTCGTTTCTCTGTCACTGCCTAAGACGCGTCAAAGAATAAACACGCTTTCGCATTCCATAACTTGCTGATTAAAGATTGCTTAAATTTTTAAACCATCTAATGTGCTCATTTCTATGCTTACCGGGTAAGAGGGCGAATATTATAACCAGGTTAACCATGATGCCATCATGTTGGTATCAGGCTGGTATGTCGTTATGCCATAATATGCCTACCTTGTTACACCTCGACCAAAATCGACCATATTTAAAATTCTGCACAAAACAAAAATGTTAGTGACATCCAACCAATAACGTCCGCCTCAGGTAATGACTTCATTAAGTGCCAATCACTAACATTACAAAGAATGCCTAATTTGTTGAAGTCTCACTAGAATTGCGTGAACGACATTAAATGAATTGCACAACATAATTCGTTTACCGTTCTAACCGTTCAAAGTCCAGTGGTAACTATATATACCACCTGCTTTAACACACTGAACTCTTAATTCTGCCGCAGAGTGTATCTGTGTGTTCCGTATGGTTCTCACAATAAACAGCGACTGTTTCTCTAAACAGCATTAACCGGTTGGGCTTTGTAGAGAAGACATAATGTGTTTCCTGTGAGGTACGGACGGGATTCTTATATATCAATTAGAAAAAATTCGCTCTTTAAAGGGATAGGAGAGTTGTGTATGAATGTCGTCTGAGGATGTATATACTGAATGAATTTTTGGGTATGTAGACGGTAATAAACTTATTTATTATTTTTATGACATCAGATTCCTACCAAGGGTTTTGGTCCGTGCCGTCAATTAATCATAAACATTGTAGATCATAAACAGAGTGAAAGAAAATAAATGGAATTCACAGCAGATTCGCTGTTCGGGTAACCACAACTAACTAATAATTCAATGTTTTCCTGGATACAAGAGTGTTAAACGATTATACGTGAAAGCAAATCGTTAACGAGTACTATCACAGGCAATATACGTCCTCTGAATATAAAATATAATGTCCATATTGCTGTTGTAACTTGTAACGGCACATCTCGCATAAAAACTGCGAGGAAAGCTTAATGAGTTTCCAGAATAGCGGAACATTATTGGACCCCCAACTGGCTATAGAATAATGAAGTCGGTCTTTACCGATAAAAATTTAATCTTCTCTACGCGACAATCTTTTGTTTATTAAAGCTCTGAGGTGTGAAGTTTCGCTTCTGAACAGTTTGATTTGTCACTATTGTTACCTCCTGTGAAAAAACGATAAAAACGGAAAAAGTTGAAAATACTAGCAGGAACATGTAACAAAGCAGGACACGAGTTACACCAAGGTTTAAAATCCTTGCTCTTCCGTGCCGTCAATGCAGTACTCACATATTTCTGTTATGCTTTCCATCATAACGTGTCCTGCCGGGTTCATGGTTCACACCCCCTGCGTGACAAGAATAGGGTGTGCGGCTCGGGAGACACCTGAGCATGTAGATTGCTCCTACTGATTTCCTGCTTCGCTTAATATTCAACCCTGAAGATGTAGGTGATATGTTCCTCCGAAACTGCATGGTGTTACAACCACGAACGCCGTATACTCACTCATGTACTCATGTAAATTCAGATGACCCTTATAACCTAACTGGACCACGCGGCTACGCTCCTGCCGTCTCATTGGGGGTGGGGAGGTCTGGTTTCAGCTCAGACACTGGCTATCCTGACTGAGGAGTTTCCTGGCTTTCTCAGTCCCTTCAACGAAAATTTCGAGTACTTTAAATTAGAGGGCGTACGCGGTAGCGTAGTTGGTTGAGGCATTGTGCTACAAGCCGGAAGGTCGCGGGATCGAATACCGATGAGGTGGAATTTTTTTCAATTTGCCTAATCCTTCCAGCAGGGCTATGGCCCTGGGGTCGACTAGGCCTCTAACAGAAATGAGTATCAGGAATATTACTGGAATATTCTTGGGAGTAAAGGGCGGCCGGCGCGTAAGGCTGACAACCTACCCGCCATCTACGAGCCGATTGTCTAGAAAATATGGGAATCTCAAAATCTCACAACCCTATATGACTTCAAGGCCTGTTACAGGGATGACTTTACGTTACTCATTTTTTTTTTACTTTTAATCTAAATTAGAGGGCACGCGGTAGCGTAGTCGGTTCTGGCACTATGCTATAAGCCGGAAGATCGCGGGTGTGATTCCCAATAAGGTAACTGGATTTTTCAATTGCTCTAATCCTTCCAGCCGCATTATGGGCCTGGGGTTGACTCAGCCTCTTAGAAATGAATACCAGGGTAAAGAGCGACCGGCGCATAAAGCTGACAACCTCACCACCATCTGTAAGTCGACTGGCTACAAAATGTAGGGGAGCCTCGACGTCTCACAAACCTATGGGCCTCCACTGCCTATTACTGGGATAACTTTCCATTTACTTTAAATTAAGGAAAACGTGCTCAAACGTCGTCTCATTACCTACGATGTTCAATAGATTGACACTATGAGGTCTGAGTCTCTGACAACATGGTTAAACAAACTATAAATGAATAAATAAACTCAAGGAAGTCTTATAATAATAAATATGTGCCAGTAAAACAATTCTGAACTTCGTTACATAACGAACACTGAGGTATATTTTAAAACGCAGGAATTTGGCATTCAATGAATGCACAATTGGAAACATGAACATGCTCCAGCCTCTGGGGACAAGAGTATATTGTTTTTTACGTTACGATTTAATTTGCTAATCTAACCGTTATCTGAAGCCGATAAAACAGCGCTCTACTCGTCACAACAGGAAGCTTCACACGCACATTTACTGAGGGCTCAAGAAGTGGAAGTTTCGAAGTAAGGTACTGTCGTTGGAACAGACTTGTGGCCCTTAAATATACGAAACGGTACGAATGGCTAGCTAACCATCAAGAACACACGCATT
The DNA here is from genome assembly GCF_002891405.2 of Cryptotermes secundus. Classification (NCBI taxonomy): domain Eukaryota; kingdom Metazoa; phylum Arthropoda; class Insecta; order Blattodea; family Kalotermitidae; genus Cryptotermes; species Cryptotermes secundus. Next base: position 684,264 of record NW_019739218.1, on the reverse strand, counting down.
TAGTATTTTTCTCTATTATTCGCAAATGAACAGAGCCTACACGAAAGTCGAATAAAGTCCACTGAATGTTCCTTACAATGCTTGTATCAGCCACTCATCCAAGGAGACTTACAGTCTGTTTTAAAGAGATTACGAAACTGAAGAAGAGACAAGGGCCCCAAAAAGGGCTGTAGTGTCATTGATGATTGATTGAATGATTGAACGAACTTGCCTGAGCGCCACGATAACACCAGGAAGTATCTGAATTTTTGACAGTGAAACATCAAAGTACTCTGGTATCTGAGTAAAGTCACTGCAAATATTTTGAGCATTCAGCAAGTTTATATGAATAGATGTTTCCTTTTTAATTGATCACCCTGACCGGTATCAGTTTGAAACACCGACAGGCGACCCTCCAATACAAACTGATTCCCTCCTTTAGGTTCAAGATCCGATAGATATATCGAACCACCACCCCTCAAGGCAGAAGACATGTTTCCGAGCCTCTCAGAGTATCAGAAATACAGGCCATTTTACATGTCGTGTGACAAGTTTATTCGCGACTTTGAACTCCATCGCTTTCTTGAGCGGCGCATATCCTAGTAAGTAGGCAACACTTGTCACAACATACTGAAGCCATGAGTAGAAGACACATGAACCGCGCGCCCTATCCTCACATCCCTCGAGCAGTTATGCTTCCCCCTTTCAGTCATTCTGCTGACATTAATGCTGATAGTGACACCACGTGATCACGTCTGCTTCCAACAAGCGCTTCGCGCTGGTCGACGTAGACCAGAAAGTCTTGTGAGGAGTGTAGTCATAGAGAACTGAGCCCCATCTGTGGAACTCCTCTCCGTGGCAGAGATACTATGGTTAAACGTCACTGAAACCGTCGCCAACAGGGCAACACGGCAAATTCTTCCGCAGATTCACGAGCATAAACACGCTTCATACATATGAAACCAGTACTGACAGAGGCGCGCCTCCCAGCCGCATGTGACGAAAAACTCAGGCTTTAGTGCGATCAACCGCATGCAGATCCATCGGCCCGGCACTGCAAACAATTCCTGCCGGTGTACTGGCATTCCTGTGTAACTCTCTAGGGTCTCTGTCACACTGTGCACAAGTAGCGTATGGTCAGGTCATTTCAAAACTAGACTTCAATTTGGGGCGTGCGGTAGCGTAGTTGGTTGAGGCACTACGCCACAAGCCAGAAGGTCCCGAGTTAGATTCCCCATGAGGTCACTGGATTTTTCAATCGATATAATCTTCCCAGCCGCATTAGGCAACTGGGGTCGACTCAGCCTCTAACAGAAATGAGTGCCAGGGATCTTCCTGTGGAGTAAAAGGGGGCCGGCGCATATGGCTGATGTCACCGCCATATGTGAGCCGACTGTCTAGAAAATTTGGGCGCAGACAACAGAAAACACCACTACCAAGAATTCCCTTCTAGTTGCTTGTTGATTCGAAACCTGTGTGCAATCGTTACCTAGTAACGGGTCTACACGCTAAATATTACGAAAACGCGAGATCAATTTAGTGCGCAGTCAAAACTAATATAAAGGCCAATACATGTAGAGGCTGGATGTCCAAGTGTCGTGAGACAAAAATATATGATCGTGGGGCCCGCAAGGCCCGACTTTGCTGATGAAGACCAGCAGCAAATTACCAGACCAGACCAAGGCTGAATTCTACCATGTATATCAGGGTCCTTCATTGAAATAAGTGAACTGAAACCATCAGACTATCCGAATTAGAGTTTAATTGCTTTTAACTTAACCTAAAACAGACACGAAACTATAATAACAAAATCTAAAACTGAACCCTCTCCAAAGAGTCTTTGTGGTGTGCGTCCTCTTGTATGTTAGCCTGAGTCTGAGCATAGCCGCAACGCAACACAAAAGAGTTTAGGATCCCTTCACACACACACACACACACACACAAACACAAATACAAACACACACACACACATAAGCATTAAACACTCAGCTCACAAGAACAGAGCCGGTCGAGAACGACATAAGACACAAAAACAGCCGAGCAACTCTTACAAGATGAAAGAAGTAAATCAACGCTAGAACAAAGATTCTGAAAAGAGCCCACACACGATGAATCGACGTGCGACTTATCAGCCTATAACTACGACAAAACTACTACCCTTAATTTTAAGCTTATTTTAGAACCAACTCTATATATCAAGTTTAACTCGAGTATTTAATTTTAAAATTTTGGAAAACAAAAACAAATTTTGTTTGCAATTTGTATCGTGAAGGACAAAACTACGTTAATAATTATGTAACATTAAAATCCAAACTATTTATAAAGTTTTTTTTATTGCTCAAACGGTGGGACTAAGTCTCTGGTACTGCGGCCACTTCTGGCCTATTGTACCAGCCCCAGATGATAGGTGAGGGTGATTGTGGAGCAATTGGTGGAATGAAGATTGGCAGGGGAAACTGAAGTACTCGGAGAAAACCTGCCCCAGCTCCACTTTGTCCACCACAAATCCAACTTGAACAGAGCCGAGAGCGAACCCGGGCCGCCGCTGTGAGGAACCAGCGACTAACTGCTTGAGCTATGGCGCGGCCCACATTTAAATTTAGTAGTCTTAATATTTAAACAGAGTTAAAAAAACTACATTATTATAGTATTTTAGTGTGTGTTTATTAGATATATTTAACAATAAGGCAGTATTCGTTTTAACAATTAAATACATTTTAATAATATGGATACATATTAAAATACAATTCAAGAACTAAGATTAAAGTTTTTGTAAGCACACCTGATGATGACTTCTTGAAGGTCGAAACATGTAGCGGAACACCTGTTCACAATAAACGAATGGTGATACATTAGTATCGATTTGTCTTTGTTTATATTGCTAGATATAATTATCGTGTAGACGACCACATTTGTCATAACTCTCCTAGGAGACTAATATTTAAGTTACATTTGAAGAATTAAGACTCCCAGGTCCATAACCTGCATGTTAACTACGTCAGGACCTAATTAACACGTTGTCCTCCTCTGCCCTGTGAGCTGTGTGTGCTGTTTCAAGCAAGCAGTCGTCTTGCATTTACACAACATTTTTATCGCCACGTATTAAGACCAACTAACTCATCAGCTTTCCAACTCCCTCTCTGACAACATGACTTTACTCCTCAAGCCTGCAGCACCCCGACGAGCTCCAACCCCCTACGGAATGTACACATGCCCCAACAAAAAGTCTGGTCTACAAGAACTTAGTTTTAATGCTTGTTGGGGAAGGGGGGAGGGACCTGCGGGTCGGAACTTATGAGACGGGAGATGGCTAATTAGAAACTGTAATTTCTTTCGCTCATGAGCGTGAGCTAACCACCTGTAGGGCTACACAAGTGCTTGTGCTCAAGTCTAAACCGCATGCTACGGCAGCGCGGTACTCCACACACAATACCCTCGCTAATCCGGATCGAAATATGAAAAATTATTCATACAGTTGAGTATGTACTTTAAAAGACACACGGGATTTAGGAGCAAGAGAACTTTTAGACTGTGTTGAGGGCAGCTGGAGAGACCGAAACCACGCAATAAAATATACAAGACTGGCTTGAGTTCGATGAAGGAGACCCTGGATTTCAGTTTCTTGTTCCTTTATGATTTTCAAATAAAGGCTCTACACTGATTTCTCTTTGTATTTATTTTCATCAGCAGACCCTATATTATTACATTTTCCATATTTTTTCTTTTAGGGCTATCTCTTGCTTCATTAATCCGGATTATCGCTTAATTCGGATGACTTTCTCCCAAATTAATCCAGATTAGCTACTGTATATGTATGTGGTAAGAAGCTGATTTTCGCTCAGCTGGCTAGGACATTTTCCTCTTCTTAAGGAACCAGGAGGTTTTCGCATTTCCGTGTACAACTGGACCCCAACTGAACGCAACACTTGGGTTACATTACCCATTCATCGTATTTTAAAATAAAATTGCCCTCTCAAATTCGCCTAACTCCCCCCACGTGATCTACTCTCCTCTCCGCCTGCAAGACATTCTCATTAACATTTCTAATACTTCTGTATCCACCCAATGCGTGCTGCATTCCCCTAGCAACTCACCCTCTTACACTTTCGTCGTAATAATTTTCGCGACACGAAGCTCCTTGTTACGCAACTGTCTCTGCTCTGTTTTTCTATCTAATTCTTATAACCAAATATTCTCCTCAACACCCAGTTTACTTAAGATCGCAAGATCCCTCAAGCTTATTTCCGCCATTAACTATCAGCTGGTTTTAAAATATGGGATATGCGCGGAAGCAGCTACTTGAGATGTGGCCGTCACGTGCTGGCCTCTACTGTAAATAATAAGCATTGCAGTTGCATGAAACAGTATTATTATGTGTGGACACTGTCACTCAACGACGATTCATCAACTGTAGCTCTTATTTATATTGTCACTTGTATGATTGACTATAGAAGGGGTTTGGATGGTGGCTCGATTTGTTGACCAAACAATTACAGCAACACCGCTAATCTCCACAATTTACAAATCATCACAACACCCGTTAAGCCATTACCAGCCTGCTGTGTCTTCACCAGACGTTCCCTGGCAACGGCTTCTAACAATGGAGATTCTTCAGCTTCATGCGTTCTAGTCCTCTCTTCACAGACCACCCTACAGTACTCAACTAAGCTCTAACCTTGTTACGCTTATAATCTTTCGGTACTGACCACGTAGAAAACACAGTTTTTTCATTGTTGCAGTCCGACTGTTGCATTATTAAGAATCTGCTGCCTAGCAATGGGCACTGTTCCGTTGTTTTTTTTTCACCGGAACGTGTTTACCGAGCCGTTGCCCAGAAACGGCCGTGGTATATCCGGCCATATCGCGGTCGTTTTATAGCAACGTCCCTACACGTTACAATACGAAACTACGGAGAGCCCGAAGAAGTTTGTCTAGAAATAACGAATGAGACTTGAATTCAGGAGACCTTCGGTCCGAATCTCGGCTGTGACGCCTCCTATTATGATTGTTCTTTTCCGTAGTTTTATTCAGTTCATCCAGGATTATTTCGGGATAATACTTCCATCAGGCCACGGCCGTTTCCTTACAAATTCTTTCAAATTCATCATCATGCACACATCGTGCGATGCCATATATTCTCGGTATTGAAAGTGTCGTTAAATATCCACACATAGAGATATGATTATGACGAAACAGTGGGATTTCAAAGTGACTGGGAGGGAAGCTGTCTTAGCCCATTTCAGAATGTTGTGACATGACGCCATAAGGCCGGAATATTGGAGCAAGCGGGCACATTCATTGCTAGGCAACGGCTTGGCAAACAAGTTCCTGCGGCAAAAAATGCGCAAGCAATAATAGAAGAAATTTTGTACGCGTCGAATTTTATGCGGTCGGCGTTGTATCAAAGGAGATTCTGTGCGTCTGTGTGTTCCCTTACAGTTGCTAGGTGACGGCTCGGTAAACAGTTTCCGCGGCAACCAGAAATTGTCGGAAACGCCATTTTCTATGAAGTCAGTGTCGCATCAAATTTAGGGATTAGTTCTTCGAGAACTTTTGGTTTCTTATTCAAGAACGTATTTCGCGTTTATTTACAGCATTTCACGTAAATGTTCAAGGCAAGTGAACATTCTGGGTTGCACAAGAAACGGCAGATTATGTATCCCGAGCGGGTCACCGTGCGACTCCTCCAAAACGGAGCGTCTGGTTGTCCCGTCCTCCCACTCGTGCGTGGTAATTTGGAAGCAGATTTGAGGTCCATCTCATTCTGGCAATATTCCACAGGGACGCCTCCTAGTTGGGTGGTCCCTCTTAATTATTCTTACTCATAAAGAACCCCCACATTCATAAAACGGTTCCTATTCAAACAGTCGAATCTGTAGCGACGGGCAATCACTTATCTAATTACCCACTCAGTCTTCCATAACCTACCCAATATAATTATCACCAGCTACAAACAATACTTAAAGGGGTACGGGGTAGCGTAGTTGTTTGAGACACTATGCTACAAGCCGGAAGATCGTGAGTTCGATTTCCATGAGGTCATTGGATATTTCAATAGACCTAATCCTTTCTGCCGCACTATGGTCTGGGGTCGAGTCAGCCTCTAACAGAAATGAGTACCATGAACCTACCTGGGGTTAAAAGGCGGCTGGCGCGTAAGGCTGACAACCTTACCGTCATCTGTGAGCCGATTGTGTAGATAATGTGGAAACCTCGACGTCTCACAACTCTATGGGCCTCCAAGGCCTATTACAGGGAAACCTTTACCTTTTTTTATTTTTGCAAACCATACTTAAACGCCTTCCGTAACAAAGGAGTTGCGTTGAATTTGTGTTGACTGAAGAGAAAACTCACGGAAATATACACGAAAAATAAAATAAATTACTGGGTAAACATATATGAAGACAACATAATATTGAAACGTGAAGCCTGAAAACCAGAGTAGACGTTCACTGCTAGGAAACGACGCGGTATACACGTTCCCGCAGCAACGAATACCGAAGCAGCAATAAAGGTATTGCTGGGATCGCTGTGACGAAAGCATCTCAGCGCGTGATGCTAAAGAATGTCTACTGTTAGAAGCCACTGCTACGAAACTGCTAGTGAAGACATAAAAGGCTGGAAAATGCTTAGTTGGTGCTGTGGTGATTAGTGATGGCGCCGTACTTGTTTGTAGTTCCGAGTCGTGTGTAAAAGTGGTCAATAAATCCATTTATCATTCCAACCCCCGTGCATAGTCACAAACACATATACGTATACATATACGCTGAAATTGAACCCCGGACTTCCAGCCCGCAGGATGGTTGAAAATTCATCCATCCATTCATCTCTGGCTCTACAGCCCTTTGTTGGACCTTGGCGGTTTTTTCAGTTTCTTAATCCTATACACAGTCGGTAGAACTCCTTTGGCGGGGAATCAGCCCGTCGCAAGGCCGCAACCTACACAGAACAACAAAAACACAGAATAAACGAACATAGACATCCATGCCTTGACTGGGATTTGCACGCACGATCGCAGCGTTCGAGCGAGCGAAGACAGTTCATGCACGTCCATTGTGGCCGGCGATTATGGAAGAGAGGATGGATAAGTAACAGGGATGGAAAGTGAATATGGAGGAAGAGTGGGAAGGAGACAATGATGAAGAAATTGATAGGAATATTCCGATGGATTTTCAATGCTCATTAAACTGGTTCATAAATAAAGCAGAAGTGTTGTTCTGACAGCCGTTTCGCTTCATACTAAGAGCACATTGTGCGAAAACACAATCCATTAACGCAAGAAAACATGTTCCAACAGCCAATCCGATTTACGGCTCCATACCATTTTGCCCTGTTGGCCCAACTCGGGGGGGTAGAATAGTCCATATGTCTAGATGAACCCAGCGACATACAATACACGCCACTGAGTGTGACGTACCGATATGCAGTGTGGAGACCCACGCCGGACAGTCGACAGGGCACTGTTTGTTTTGTGGGCCTGCGAATCCCTCACAGGAGCCACAATCCCTCCTGAACCGAGGTTTAATCTCTGCGGATTTGTCGCACACAGCATGGGTACTCAACTCCCACAACACTTACTGCTCTCCACGAGCCGCGCCATGGTGCAAATAGCTTCATCAGGCTAAGCTTGCGTCACTTCCGCCGTGACACCCTCAAACGAACAAAAATGTGTACACAATTTCGGAACACACAGTGCTTCAGTGGGAAATGTATCATATGCGGGAATGAATATAGGGTTCGATGAATCACTGAGGCTACTCATATTTCACAGTCTCTTTCATCTATAAACTAATCGAATAACTAACACTATAACAAACAAACAAACAAAGTTTTCAGAATCGTCAGTACGCCACTGGATGCGATCCTGAGCCAATTCCATCCATCTCTGCTCCACTTCAATATTATGGTCTCAACTCCTTAACGCTCCTTCGATTCGAGTTTTCCGTGTGGTTTCCCCATCAAAATTCTATGAACATCTCTTTCTCCTCCATCCAAGCCACACGTTCAGAGTCCATTGTGTTCCCATTTCCCTCACCACTTTAGTTCAAAATTCTGCTAACCATTGTGATAAACAGATCGCGAAAAGAAAAAAAAAACTCAGTGATACTGATTGTCATAAATGTTTCACCATTGTGTGTTCCCCAGTTTTTCCTTTCTAAACATTACAAATTGTCCGTCTTTTATGAATGCTGTCACGCGATAAAGTGATTATAGAAGGGGTTTGGTTTAATAATGGGGTTTATTGGACATTTTAACACACCGCTTGTGTCCCCACTTCACAGTTCACTATCACACACAGAGTAGTGTTCTCAGTCGGTCTTCTATGTGCAGCTTAGTAACGTCTTCCAACAATTAACGTTCCTCTGCTTCCGGACTGGCGGCCATCAGCAATATTCCTGGGGGGCAAGGGCGGTTGGCGCATAAGGCTCACAACCTCACCGTCATCTGTGAGCCGATTGTCTAGACAATGTGGGAGCCTCGGCGTCTCATAACCCTTATAAGTCTCCACGGCCTGTTACAGGGATAGCTTTACATTTTTCCTTTAATTTGTAAAACACGCAAGTCTCATGGAAAATACTTCGCGGTCCACTCCCTTGTCGGCAACGAACTGGACAGAAACAGAGCGACAGTGCAGCAATGCTCGAAGAGACTCAACTCATAGCTCATCGATAGGGAAGGTCACATCTGATAGTCTCAACGGTTCTGTTTGGTGGAAATGGTTCTTCTTGGTAAAGACCATCGTAAGGAAGAGTTCTGTCGAGCCATAGCTCAGGCGGTTACGCCGGCTTTCCACTGCGGCGGCCCGGGTTCGAGCCCAAGTCAGGTCATGTGGGAATTTTTGGTGGACAAAGTGAAATTGGGGCAGGTTTACTCCGAGTACTTCAGTTTCCCCTGCCAGTTTACATTCCATCGACTGCTCCACATTCATCATCTATCATTCGGAGCTAGTGAAATAGCCCAAATAGTGGCCGACGCGCCAAGTGGACTCAGTCTCACCCCCACACCCCAAGAAACTAACTAAAACTAAAAAAAGGACATGTTCTGGAGGTCAAGCGACACAACTGCGACGTACTTCTACGTTCCTTCAAATGTTTCTAGCGAAATATAATCCCATCACTGAAATATTCTTTTAAAAATCCTTTCTCCAGGTTATGAAACAACGAAAACCTGTGCTGACTATATTCCCTAAGGTCCAGACGAAAGAACAGTGAGAAGCAGTGTTTTCTAATCTGATGGTTGCGGTAATACTCAATCAGTGAGCAGCGGGGTGGCTACGGTTTTATGACCAACAGCGGTGAGAGCTGTACCCACATTGACCCGTAATTCACAGCCTCAAAACCTTCACATGCATTACTCCTCTGAAACCGGGTTTACAACTGAATAAACGCGAAGACCACCCACCCCTTAAAGAAAACAAGACAAGCACAAATTACATTTCGCGCTTTATTGAGTTTCTATTCAAGGATTCCGAAGTTGAATGTGATGGCTGCTCTAAAAATAGTTCACCTCGAAAAAGGTGCCTAAACCAGAAAAAAAAACGGATTTCGAGCCTACATCAAGAATAATTTGCTCATAAAAGTAAAGTGATCCTGTACCATGCAGGCAGAAGGGAAGTGGAGGAATAGCGCCACAATTCTTAACTTCGGCATTAGGTCAAGGTGAGTGGTCACCTTCACGCCAGGATTAAGCCGCCGGTACCCTTTAGATAGGAGACTGGGTGAGCCCCCGAGCAGATCTGGACTCTGTGGTGAAGAGAAACCCTCTTGCCTCTAGATGTTATACCGACTGAGCTATCTCAGCTCCAAAGCTTGCTAATGCGCTCCCTCCAAATACGCTAGCGCAGTCGGCACAGCGATTAGACACGGGCTGGATGGCCGAGGGGTCGGAGTTCGAGTCCCGGTAGGGGAAATTTTTTTTCTCCTCTCCATGTCGTCCAGACCGGTTCCGAGGCCCACCCAGACTTCTATCCAATGGATACCCGAGCAATTTGCAACAGGTGGTGTAAAACGACGGGAGCGTAAAGCTGACTGACCACACACCCGAACTAGTATCGAGGTCAAGAATACATGGATCTATGTATCCACGCCTCCATACGTCTTCATGGTGAAGTGCTTAATTACTTAACTTCGCCTTTATCTTACTTGAACATCTGAGGTTTCAGAACACGTTTTGTTCCAAGCCCTGTCAAAAATTACTCTTGAATTTAAAAAGAATGATTTTCGCTTTGAGACCGATGTTCCAAATGAAATAAAAGTGGCATGCCTTAACTACGTGTCTCACACTAATGAAGAAAATGTGTTTTAACGTGTCTGTACTCTATTTTCTTGGAACGAATATGTAAATTCTAGCACATACGTATAATGGTAGAGAGGGGAAAAATTATATACCACCAAAACGAATCATACTGTCATGATTTTTTGGACATAGACCGCAAAGAAAACACCGTTCCTCTCTCACTGTTCAATTGTTACTTAGCGGTCAGCTCAGAGAACACCATTCTTCTGTTGTTATTTGGGGGTCACTGTCTAGCAACGGCTGCTGTACAGTTGCCTACCAACGGAACTACGAGACTACTGTTGGACATAAATATTGAAAAGGCGGGGTGTCCATTTGCGAGCACAATTTACAGCCCTGTTCATAATACACAAAGAACAGAGACCGCCAGAGAAAGAGAAATCAATGTTTTCCTAAGATTTATGTCATAAAGGGAAGCAAATACATGACTGCTTTACACCGAATCAGCTTAAGGATCTATACTTTAAGCCGACAGGCTATCTCGTGCGACCCAAGCTTTACTTTTCAGAAACAAGCACTGTCCAAGGATCGATATAGAGTTTGATGGACTTCACAAGGACTCTCTTGTGCGACTATCCCTTTCGGACTTGATGTAACACGTGCCAGTGGACATAATACTGAGACAGGGGTCACGAGAAGCAGGCTGTAACTCCGTTGTGCTGATGGCACGACCAATGGAATATGGAGAGACAGAAAAATAGGTCACGGCATGGTGTTGGACCGAAGAGAATTCATGGGAAGGAATTACGAAGAAAATTTCTTTCCAAATTCTGAGATTAGCTACCATTACAAGTTATATAATTTAGTGTAAAATGTATTTGTATAATTTACATTTTTATTTGTCAAATTCTGAATAGTTACAATTTGTCAGCTGTAACAAAAAGTCCATGTTGACCACAATGTCCGTGCTGTCTAAGGTGTGAAATGTCTTCGCCCGCTCGAACACTGGGATCGTTGGTTCGAATCCAACTTCAGGCATGGATGTCTGTGTGAGCTTATTCTGTACTTGCGATGTCCTGTGTCTGTAGGTAGCGTCCTTGTGACGGGCTGATCCCCCGTTCAAGGACTCATACCAAATATATATAAGATTTATAAACTGAAAAGCGGCGAAGGTCCAACAAAAAGGCGGTAAATAGTTACATAGATAGACAGATAGACATATAGATAGGTATATAGATAGAATTTGAAGTCTTTCCCACATATATTTAATTAACATATAACAGGCCACGGCATAGCCCAAAATCTAGTTCTTTTGGTATATTCTTGCCTCCAGATTTTCAGTTCTCGAATAATAAAATTGCACAGCACTGGCGTTCTTTATTTTTGGTTAAATATTTCGGGGAAATGTAAGACTGCTGGAAAACCGTGTATTTTGCCTGAAACTTAAATTTCACTTTTTCCTATGATCTTCGTTGGAAGCATTGTTGGTTCCGAAAAGAGAATTTAGCAAGTGACGCCTGAGACCTGAAGAAATGCAAGTAGGTTTTCATGTGAAGCGTCCACTATGGTTGTCCAGTGATTGCACCTTAAAATTACGAACAATTGTGAGCAAAATATTCTGTGGCTCTAAATTTCTCGCGTGCGGACAGGAGGACGCCAAATGTTTCTGTAAATCTGTAAATGCGAACCCAGCAAAACTTGCTTCAGGCAGAATTTCTGTATTCGTTTATGATTCTCGTCCTTTTGTCCCTGTCGCATTATTATCGCTATTAAATCTAAAGGTAAATATAAATATTGCCCTACCACGTCGACGCTGCCGTACAACCTACAAAGACGAACGACATCAAGAGGAACTGTACATTGTACGCAGATATATTGTCACACAGAACTTCAAAATACAAAATATAGAGGCGTTAATGTCACTCTGATCGGATGAGTTCGCATTGCCGCCATATTTGTGTCAGAAAATAAATGACTCTATCGGTAGTGATACTATGGCTTCCAGCCGCATGATATTCACGCCGAATCCGTCGATTACTCCGAAAGTTATTACCGAAGGAAGAACACACGGATAGCATACTATAAGGGAAACGGTAAAGGTAACAGGGCGTGGAGGCCCATAGGATTGTGAGACGTCGAGGCGCCCACTCTTTCTAGCCAATCGGCTCACAGTTGGTGCTGAGGTCGTGAGACTTAACGCGACGGCCGCCCTTTACCTCCAGGAAGATTCCTGGTACTCATTTCTGTTAGAGGCTGAGTCAACCCCTGGGCCATAGTGCGGCTGGAAGGTCAATGAGGAAGCAAATTATGCCGCAAAGCATGTCACCCAAGTCAGACAAATGCGGGGCGGATAAATTATAAATATATTATTAATTGTGCCCGAAACTTAATCTTAAGTCAGTATCGAAGGCAACATGGCGTCGACCGAATCCTAGTTCCGAAAATCCTCGTTAATCTGGATTAGTCTGGAGGGTCAACCGCGTTAAGCGATAATCCGGATTAGTGAAGCAAAGGATTAGTTCTAAAAGACAAAATAACTTAGAAAGCAAACATATGGAAAATTTAATGATATAGGTAGTGACGATGGAAAAATATCACTGTAGGAGTTTAAAATGCCGATCACGGTAGCCGAGCGGTCTAAGGCATGTACTGTCTTCGCTCGCTTGGAAACCGGGATCGTGGGTTCGAATCCCACTCAGGGCATGGATGTTTATTGTTTGTGTGTGCGTTTTTCTGTGTTTGTATACAGGTAGAGGCCTTGCGACGAGCTGATCACCCGCCCAAGGAGTCCTACCGAATGTGTAAGATCTAGAAAAACCGAAGTTCATGGAGGTAGGCCAAGGAAAAAAGAACCTTAAAATATACAAAGACAAAATGCTCCAATCCAGGGCCTCCTTCATCCAGCTCAATCCATGTTGGATATTTTCTTGCGTGGTTTCAGTCTCTCCGGCTGCCCTTAACCCAGCCTGAAAGTCTTTCTGCTCTAGTCCCTCTTGTTGCTGAATCCCATGTGTCCTTTTGGAAGGGTGTACTCAATCGTGAACAGAATTTTTCATTTTTTATATTTCGATCCGGATTATCCGACATCCAGATTAACTGTAAGCGGATTAGCGAAGGTTTACTGTACAAACTGAGTGTAACCGTGTCGTTTCTGCTCCAACCCGGATGTTAACCCAGCTGTGAATGACCTTCAAATGCCGAATCAGATGTTGTCTACAGACTGTGGTACGAACACTGCGTTAAATATAAACAGTTTCCCCTATTTTTCCCCATGTAGGAAGATGAGATGTTGATGTATATGAAGACTGAAATTAATCTAAATAACACATACAAATTTAGCTCCTAACTCACAGGAAACACATTACGGCTCCGCTAGAAAAAACCAGTCCCTTAAAGCCCTTTACTGAAGTTATCACTCTCTACCGTGTGAACCATACGAAACAGATAAGCCCGTACACACGCTGTGGGCAAAACGTAGAACTGTGTACCTTAGAGCGCAAAATACGCACAGCAACCACTGGAATTTAAAGGGTTAAATTAATTTATTCTGTAGAGTTCATTGTTCATGTAGGGAGGGGTGAAACCGTTGGTACAGGTGGAGGGATTCGGTTCCCGCGATTGAGGAAGCCTTATCTAATTCCAGACACCGGGATATACCCAAAACTCTACAAAAGACAACGAAAAAGCTGTGTTCAGATCTTAAGCTGTCTCATAATTATGGAGAACAGAACCTCATTTTGAAGAGCCGCGCAATATAAAACGTTGTGACAACGGCGTATTGAGAACAGGAATAAGAGATAAATTACAGCAAAATAGAGAACAAAAGAGAGAGAGAGAGGAATGAGGGAATATTACGGCTGCAGAGAAAAATAAAATATTGTGAAGTATTTATGGTCGTGACTTATAAATGGGGTTTGGATTGGTAACTGGATTTATTGCTCACTCTTTACAATCACCCGTAATCACAATAAATTACAGCGCTATCACCAATCTAACAAATTTGCAAATCACTAGGATATTCTATGTCTTCTCAGTCTTCACTAGTCCTATCCTGGCAACGGATTTATAAGTCTCACTGTAACTACATCACACACAAAGACTTCTCTTCACAGGCTTTCAAGTGACAACTGAGGGAGTGAACTTCCAACTAAACTGAACTGAACTCACAATTATTCTTAACTTCTTCTCATACAGTCTCGGGTTGCACCACAACACAGAAAAGACAACCGTTGCCTAGCAATGAATATAAGCGAACCACACAGAAAACACCTCTAGCGACATCGGTTATATCTTATTTAAGACACCGTTGCATAGCAACGGAAGTTATATGATTGTTGCCTGCGTATTCGTTGTTGCGGGAATGTGTTTACCGAGACGTTCCCTAGCAATGGTCTACATGTCACAATATGGAGACTCTACTCTACATTCAAAAGGCAAGAAATGAATTACATAACGAAATAAATAGTGCCTCTCTTCGCATGTTTCTGCAGTACACTGTAGGATCGTACAGGCTTAAATCTGACATGGAACTATTAAAGCCAATCCCAGCATTCAATATATCTCCATTGGTGTTCGCGTGATTTATTGCGCTCGACTTTATATTGCCAGCACAGGAACCGACGTGACTAAACTACGTGTATAAGGCGGATGAAGCACAATGAAATGCAGAACGCGAATTCCACGCATACTTGCAGCCACTTGGGGTGCAATTCCAATATAGCTCGGTGTGTTTTGACATCAAGTTGAAAGGAACGGTTTAGACATTAAAGATTTGTACTGGATGAAGTTGAGGAAGGCTTTTGCAGGCCGCATGACTTTCCTGCCGACATACCGAGCTGTGAGAATCCACACCATGCCTCACTGATCTGATTCCTGTCTTTAGATCACGGTATAATATTACGGATAAAGTTCAAGAGCCCTACAAATATAAAAGATTTACATCAAGCCCGCGGTTTTTTTTTATAGAAACGGTGCCACCACCCTGCGGCGTCTATGACTCTCGTCAAAATTTTGAACCAACTGCTTAATTTCCACCAACAATTAAATGGACGTTTCACCACTGGATCGATACGTGATCATATTTTAAGAAACATCAAATTCTTTATGACGCACTTTTTATTTTTAGCCTACTTTCCCTGTCTTGAAACAAGAACTTATGGAAAGAAATAATCACAACTAAAAAAAAAGTTAAAGTTAATTCACGACTGGAGGTTTGCCGCCAATCAGTTCGTCTTGGCGACAAACCCCTTANACAAGAACTTATGGAAAGAAATAATCACAACTAAAAAAAAAGTTAATTTACGACTGGAGGTTTGCCGCCAATCAGTTCGTCTTGGCGGCAAACCCCTTGAGACTCACGACCAGAGATTTGTTTTGCAACTGAACCCTTGCGGTCAATAGTCCTAATATATAACATCCTCTCTGAGGAGATGATGGATTTATTTCTTATGAAAATGCTTGGCCTTTGCTAAATGTACGTATAGCGCTTATAGCTTGTTGCTGAATATTATTCCTTGTACACTATATACAAGTACTCTGTCAGTACAGACTTTACAAAGCAGATCATGTCTAACTTATGTATCTTATGTTACAACGGCAACTTAGTCACATGAACGGTCGTAAGCTTGACCACTGCCAAGTTTAGGCCTCTTATTTTTGCATAGAAAACACTGTGTCCAACAGTTTCTTATTGCTGCTTCTGTATTCGTTGCCGCGTTAACATGTTTACCAAGCCACTGTCTAGCAACAGCCGTCTCTTCTGGCTCAACTGCTGCGACTTACAAGCGTTAGGGCGGAACATAGACGCGTAGAGAGCGTGACGATCTCATAAGCTTTCGTTTATTTGTTTAATTAAGGAAGGTGTGTCTGCTAGGCTTCGGCTCGGTAAACACATTCCCGCGGCAATCAATAAATACGAAACAATAGAAAAATAGTTTGACGCATCGTTTTCTATGCAGTCCGTGTCCTGTCAAAGGAAATGAGGCGACTATTTATTCTTTAAATGGCACCAATACTACGTACAGTTTGGTGCCGCCAAAAAAGCTCCAGGTTATATGTCCTTGTCACATGGCAACTCCTCTAACGGACGGTACGGCGAACACAGGTGTGGTACCAAAGGACTCTCTGTCTTTATGCAGGAGGACAGAATATTTATAAACTCAGATTCAAAGGTCGATGGAGGGTGCTACTTACGTGCAGCTGAAGGGTGTAGGCACGAAACGTCACATCAATCACAGGAGGCCCAACCCTGTTGCATCATCACATGTCACATGACAGGACGCAGTTCGGCAGTCACTCCTAACAATGTCGTGATGATGTCATCTCTGTAGCACCCCCAAGGGCTTCATTTCGCGGCCGCCCTTTTGAAGTGCGACCAGCCACGCCTATGTCATACTGGAATATTTCTGCACGCGAGCTAGGACTAATGCCCCGTTAATCCTACTTTCCACCATTCTACAGAAAGGATTAGTAAAACTGCGGCCCGCAAGAAATAAATTCGGCACGCGGCGATTTTTCAAATGTTGCTAAGAACATGGCGTTAGCAGCATCTGTTATTAACACAATCACAATACTGTGGCGTATAGAATCATTTCTAGGCAACGGGAGCGAAATAAACAACAGAACGACGTCAGTTGTTAGGCGGAAGATTTGTGATAGACGGTCGCTTCAATAAAACGGCTATGTAAACACGTTCCCGCAGCAACGAATCGACGAGCACCAGTGGAGCTATTGTTGAAGTACGGTGTGTTTTCTATGCCGTCAGTGCAGATGACTTATAAGCAAGGGACAAGGTCAGTCGCAATCATCACATTGCGACTGAGCTTGTACCTTGCAGCCAGCAGCAATTGTAAACGACAGACCCATCCTCTCTTCAGAGAGGATGTTACATATGGTCTATAACCGCAAGGGTTCAATTGAAAAAATCTGGTCGTGAACCCCGAGGAGCTTGGCGCCAAGACTGATTTGCAGTAAAAGGTCAGTCTTAAAGTGACTCTGGGCTTAGTCAGTTCTGTACGGGAGTCTGAAGAAAAGGATCATTTGCCAGTTAAAGTCTTAGAACCTCCACTGTTAAAACCCCTTACCAGGATATGTCAAGACTAAGAAAACTTCAGATATGCTGTAGTTACACTGATATTTGAAGTTTGTGATTCAATGACAGTGTTATAGTTATTTGTAGTTACAACCTGTATGCGTTCATTAAATCCAATATACAATCCAAAGCCCGCCTACAGTCACACATGTACGTGATATTATTTTAATCTAAATAAGTAAATGTGCAAGAGTCTAGATAGTAAAGAATATGCAAGTGTCTGGTTCTGTTAACACGTGTTTGCTCCTTTCTTTTACTGTGCACACAAGTCCGAATGAATGACTTGAGGTTCTCGTAGGGGTGCTTATAAACAACTATATATTTTTTAGGATAGAGCATCGTATAGTCATTTGAAATTAAATCGACGTTTCGGAGGAACATCTCACCTCGCTCTTCGGTGTCGTAGAGTAAACCAGGCAAGAAACCAGCATAAAGCAGGTAGCAAGCTCTAGTTTGACGCAAGGCTTATTCTTCGATGCCGAGGTTGGAGGCGACATGTTCCTCCGAAACGTCAGTTGGCTTTCAATGGAATACACGACGTTATATCCTGGAATATAGTAATCTTGAAATTCTAGCAAATTAAAAAACATGTCTTCACAGTTGTAAAGGTTAGGTCATTTCTCAGCGGAACTTTGTGGATTTTGCTATGGTAGAGCTTTGTGATTTGAATGTCTATTTACACCATTTATGCAAGACATATGTCATTGGCGATGAAGACTTAAACTGTGATCTCCGGACCTATGACGCCATGTAGTTTACTCAGTGTCATAATTCAGACTCATCGCGTTAGAACTGTTTACAGTGTCGTCAAATGAGCCATTAATAAATAAGACAGCTCGCTCTTTACATAATATAAGGCATTACTAACTAGACTACACACAGTGAGACATCCAGAGGTGTCATGCAGGTAGCATAAACACGCAGGGATATCTGTGATATCTGACGCACTCCTGGGCGCCCATTAATTATTGCAAAAGCAAACACCTGCCATTTATATCAATTTTTAGGAACGTCCCCACCCAGGCATTAGGCAAGCTTAAAATTCTGCCGCCTGGTCAGAAAATTTGCAGGAGATGGATAGCTACCGAGAGAAAAATGGGCAAAGCTTGATAAATGATATGAAAATATATACACCTGGAATTCCAGCTTGGGTCTCCGGCAATATTTCAAAATGTAGCAAATAGGGACCCTTTTATATATGGCAGCGTGAGACTAGGAGCCTTTGCTCAGTCTCTCCGATAAAAAAACACATGACACAAGAGAAATGATGCCTGCAAGAAGGGACTACAGAGCTGTAGGTAACTGTACAAGCAGATTATTAAGGAAGTGTAAGCAAAAAATAATTATGGAAGGCGAGGTCATAGACTGCCACATTCGATACTTGAATTATTGAAGAATTCAAGGCCTGATTATGACTTTATGTAAGCCCACTGTCTGCTTTAATAATAAAACAATATTTTCTTGCAAGAACCAATCGCCTAATTTCCTTTTATAAGATATGGATAGCATATAAAACGAAATAATTAGTGGTGAATACACAGAGAAGCATAGATAGATGCACAAATAAAAAGCTAGGTGACCACATAAGCCTTCTTTTATTTTATATAAGGAGAGTAGTTTAAATTCTTTCATCTCCTTCACAGAGTGTGTTTATGTGTTGCGTATGATTCTAACAATAAACAGCGATGATTTCTCCTAAGAAAATTAACCGGTTGGTCTCTGTAATAGGGATACAGAGTTTCCTGTGACGTAGAGACTAAATTTGCAAATATAATTAGGGCTTATTTCAGAATTTAAAGGGTCAAAGAGGGATATAAATCCTTTCCAGAAGAATCCACGACAGAGTAAGGAAGAGAGAATGAGATCAGATAGGCATGTAGAACGCGTTTGTGAAATGAGAAATGCACACAGAATTTTACTTTGAAGCGTGAAAGAATAAGACGACTTGGGAGACGAAGGTGTATATGAGAGCATCATACGAGTATTACAAGAGGTACTGGGAAGAACTGATCGCCTGCTATCCTTCGAAAAGACAAGGGCCGCACAGAAAACAAAAACACAAAGAAAATGGTGGGGGGATACACAGACAGCAAGATTATCTCATAAACCGTCCTTTATTTTTCAAAATAAGGAAAGTAGACTAAAAATTGTTCTCGAAGAGATAGGGTACAGGAATGCGAATTGACTACGTATGGCTCAGGATAGGGATCGTAAGCGAGTTCTTGTGAACACGGCACGGAACTTTCCGAGTTCCATAAAACCGGCGATTTCTTTGCTAAATGAGTAAATACCAGTTTGCCAAGACAGTCCGTGCTCAAAAGTGTTATTATGGCCACGCCGTTAAAATGAGGCGGCGATTTTTTCTGTGTTGTTCCTGCATACACTGAAGTGGCTGCACCGACCGCGACTTGCGACACTCTTGCTTTCAGCGGAAACCATTCGTACAGCGCTCATTATTGTGATCAGAAGTGATAACTCAGATAATGACAGGGCGTACAGACCTTAACAGAAGAGGTTCGAGAAGGTCTTTAAAATTCGACAATACAATGAAACACCAGATCTATATACATAATTAGGATTAAAGAATTAAGTAGTGCAGTCGATATTGCAACTTGGTATGGTTAAGAATTTTCTCTTATTGACGTTGCCAGACCGGTTCTGCGACCCACCCAGCCTCCTATCCAATAGGTACTGGGGGATATTTCACAAGGGGGGGGGGAGTGGCCGGGGAACGAAGCTGCCTACTCACCTCAAATAATGCCGAGAACAAGAATACGTGGATCTATACATCCACTCCTCCATACGCCTTCATGACGTAGTGCTTAATTAAGTTAAGCAGAGCTACCCTTGGGATAGGAGATTTGGTGGGCCCCAGAGACGGTCTGAACGTCGTGGAGAGGGGCACAATATCTTTGTACCTTACGGGACTCGAACTCCGGCCCGTCTGCCGTTCAGCCATCAACAAGTTCGCGGGACATGTGTTCAGAACACAAATTCTGATGTTAGTGGCGTGTTTGTGGCACTAGCAGAGCCCACCCACCATCCTGTGCATAAGGCGTCGCTATCATCGCCGGAATCTAGAAACAATTTCTCACTTTCCGCCAGCAGGCAGCGCTAGTGAGCAGGATGTGTAACAAATGGCGCGTGAGCAGTAACGGGCGCTGAAATCGGTGCCGTGGAGGTGAAGCCGACGCAATCGGCTGGAAGGCGCGGGTCTCATTGCTTTCAAAAGAGGCTGCTAAATGGGCCAGAATGTACAGCCATCAGTTTTTGGTAAGCGCCCGATATGTCTCGCCGCGGAAACAAGTTCTCTTGCTTCCTTATATGAAGACTTTTCTCACATGACTTGGGCCGCTCCCCATAATAACACGAGCAATCTCTTTACCGGTGCGGTGCACTTCAATACAAGTCTGCAATATGAAGACAGCACAAAACATGTGGGACCCATACAAGACGATGTGAATTGTGACGTGTCTGTATAAGATGCGTGAAACTTGATATAACACAGAAATGTTTAATGTTACATTCATTTTTGGGGGTGGGAGGGCGGGGGAGGTGTGTTTAAATGCGTCTGCCCTAAAATTCGCTCAGAAAATATCTGCATTCCAAACACTTAATAAAAGGATTCGTATTCATGAAAAATTTCTGCTTCCAGTAAAATATTAACATAATTCTTAAGAGCCTTGCCTATTAATAACACGCAAAGCGGTCTTAAAGTCTACTTTCCTATTGTGTGTAGATCTACAGATATTACAGTTTATATTGTTATTTTATTTTGTGTGAATAATTTATTATTTAAGTATAGAATTTTTCTACCTTAAATTTCGAGAATATAAATTCAAAGTTTCGCGCCGTAGCCATGTTTGTAATTGTTCACACACAGAAAATATTTCAGTTATTTTTTTGTATGTTTACGATGCCTTAGTTCCAAATTCTATTCGCCTGTGTCAAGTGGTTGATTTGCAGTAAGAATCATACCGAAAACAAAGGAAGATTTTTCAACAACATCCATGATTTGTTTCAAATTATACAAAATTTTGTCTTAACAGTAGTGCATATTATTTCAAAATCTATTATTTTACGCCTATATTTCATCGGGGACCAAATTAATTGGAGCTAACGCAGCTTCTACGTTATATTTCGTGGCTTCTCCATGTTGAAATTATCGATTCCAGATAATTTGAAGTATGGAACCGGAATTTCTTCAAATTGCATAATGTTCATACCAAGATTTGTGAAAATCGATTGCCTCAAAAACTTGCAAATGGAGCGCACAGACACAGATACAATAGCAGAAGCTATTAATCCCAACTTTCTGTCCCTAACACGTGAACGTAGGCTAGTAAGGGCCTCAGTTATCTCCTTATTCACAGGCGCCTGTTGTACCACTCTCTTATAAATCTCCGGCAATAAGCTGTACATGAGTTGAGATCAGATAAAATCGACGAATGTTCTGTAAAATTCATATGAGTAACATTTATCTTCACATCTCATGCCTAAAACCAAAGTATTAAAATATGCCTAATACTATGACATGTAGATCCCTTGCCAAGTAACAGCTGTGTAAACAGGCGACAGTATAACAGCCGTTGCCAGGAAACGACCGTTCAAGTGATTAAGTTACCGCTATAGCATCCGATACCTAAGATAGGCATTATCAGCTCCGTAAAGCCCGTACTGACAGAGTACTTGTATACAGTGCAAAGGGAAGAGTTTTCAATAATATGCCGTACAGGTATGTGCAATACTTACACTTGAAGAAATGCCAAACATATTCATAACAGACAGATCCATCTTCTCCTTAAGAAGGATGTTGCATAAGAACTACAACAGCAAGGGTTCAGATTAAAAAAAGTTCTGGTCGTGAGTCTCAAGGGTTTGGCCCCCCAAGATGAACTGATTGGCAGTAAACAGCCAGCCATAAAGTAACTTGACTTACTAAAGGATCATTCACTCGGAGGAAGATCCCCAATAAATAATTATAAATCATAGAATAATTTACAGACGAAAACAAAACTTCGTGAGCACACATCTTGGTATATGTTGAGATAAGTGTGTTACAGATGATATTAAAATTGGTTTCCCAGTGCCTGAGGGCACACATCGACATGACGTTCCATGTTCCTATTGTGGCGTGTAGACCCGTTGCTAAGCGGTGACTCTGTAAACAGCGATCGTTTCTGGGCAACGGCTAGGTAAGCACGTTTCCTTTGCTACGTAGCAGATTCTTAATAATGCAACAGTTAGAATATAACAATGGTAGAGCTATGTTTTCTGCGTGGTCCGTGCCGAGATGTTATAAGCAAGGGACAAAGTAATTTCATTTTATTTCAGTACGGGAGTCTGTGAAGAGAGGACTTCAGCCCGGAGGCAGATGTATAGCCAATGCTGGAGCCGCTACCATGAAACTTCTGCTAACAGACTGACAACAGTAGACTGTGTGTGCTCTAGTGAACTGCAAAGTGTGGAAATTGAGATAGCGTTACAGTTAGTTGTAATTACGACTGTAAGCGGTTAATAAATCCATTCACCAATACAAACCCCTCCTATAGTCACTCACACACGTGACATTATGCACTGTTCCACTGAGCAACGTGTGGAATCACAGATTTCATGAAATATCATGAACCGGGCAGGCAGGCACGAGGTCAGTGACGCAAAGTACATGGTGTCGCAAAACTTCGGTTTCCATCAGCAAATTAGTTGGTGAATTATAATGATTAATTCGGGGCACCTCATAATCTGACAATTAATCCAAACAGTAATCCAAACATTCTTTTGAATACTTGATTCAATGGAAACTTTCCACAGCAACATAATTTATATTTGGGAGAATATGTTTGTTGTTGCCAGTTGAATGTGAAGCGATATAGCAGCCTCCCTGTGATAATTAGAGAACATTTCATGAAGTCAATATGCCCTGAGCGAATTATGCTGGGCGGACCCTTCCCTGCGTGAATGCCAAGGGCTAGATAGAAGAGCAGTCTGAAACTGCCACTTCGCCCTGCTCCACAAAAGAGCCACAGTTTGATACACAGGTCACATTTGTTTTCAGCAACACAAGTGAAGTGTGCAATTATTGAAAACAATACGAACCTTGGCGTAGCAACCTTTGATCTATCTATAGCCGCACAATGCTAGGTATTTCCTGTGTTCAACTATGCAGCCAGTGACAACAAGAGAAATGCTACAGGGTGAGTCACAAAGGCATCTCAATTACCATTACTGTATGGAAATATTCTACAATGTACAGGGTGATCTAGAAATGCGTATATAATTTGGTCGGTAACACGGGCCTTCAATACAGAGATGTAGATAGAAAAATATTAGAGATGTTAACAAGAAGCTCGAAGGTAGTTCTGGGAATAACTAATCACGTACTTTGCTTTAATACGTCACGGACAGCACAGAAAACGAGGCGTCCAACAATTTTCTATGGTTGCATGTTTATTCGCTGCCACGGCAATGTCTTTACGGAGCCGTTGCGTAGCAAAGATACGACGATTTTTACCGAGTCCTTGACTCCCAATTACAGGGGGGTACAAACACAAACAGAATGATGGGAAGGGTTGTGTTCTCCCGACTGGAAATTAGCGGCAGACACCTACCTCTTAAAATGGCAGCGCCTGCAAAACAAGGTTCTGCACAATTGGCAATTTTCGAAGGTGCACACCAGTCTGCGATTTGCACACAGCTTTCGACCTCTCTTATGTGTACAATTATAAAAGCAAAATTGTGCAGTCAACAAACAGAAGTCATACAAAATCATGAGAAAGAACATGTTCGTGTATACAGGTAGGACAAAGCGAAGCCCGACAAAGGAAATATAGTAGGCTCAAACTTGGCGGCAGTCAAGCTTACGACCGTTCAAGTGACTAAGCTGGTGTTGTAGCATAAGGTACGTAAGATCGGCATGATCTGCTTTGCAAAGCCTGGACTGACAGAGGACTTGTATATAGTGCAGAATGAGGAACTTTGAATAACACGCTTTATGTGCGATACGTACACTTGACAAAGGCGAAGCAGATCCTTAAGAGGCAAAACCATCCTCTCCTCAGAGAAGATATTATTAGGACTATTGACCGCAAGGGCTCAGCTACAAAAGAATCTCTGTTCGTTGGTCCCTAGGGGTTTGGGGCCAATACGAACTGACTGGCGGTAAACTGCCAGTCGTAAGTAACTTTGACTTTGACTTTGATTAGATGGGAGGTGTTTATGAAATACACCGTACCATGATATACATGCCAAGTTTCATAAAGACTGGTTCAACCATTCAGAAGTTTATCTGGTTGGATACAGAGATACACAGACATTACAGAGGTCGCATAAGCCTTCTTTCTTTTTTTCACAATCAGGAAAGTTGGTTAAACATCAAGCTAGAATTGTTTGTACCAGAGAACCCTTCAGTGAGAACAAGTTTCAATGATAAGAGCAGTAAATACCAGGTGTCTTGACTTGTATTCGGTTGTTTTATGAAAGTCAGCAGTAACTTTCATTTATCACATGGAATACTGCTGCAGTCTACTTAAGAGGTTTGTAGTTTGTACTGGCAAAAACTGGTTCCAACCTACTTCGGGTAACATGTTCAAATACAGAGTGCGCCAATGAATCGGGCGATTTAAAAACGTTATGAACAGTAAACTGTTGCATTTATTTAGTTTTAGCACATATAAATACAGTGTAAACATAAAAGCATTTGGATTTTCTTAACTAACTCACTGATAGCAGTGGTCTATTTCCCAAAAATAACATCCGACAAATGACCACCATTCTGCTGTAGGCACTCAGTAAGTCTCTTCCTAAAGTCACTCATTACCCTTTGCAGCGTCTCTACGGGAATTCGTTCAACTTTTTCCCGAATTCGATGTTTCAACTCCTGAACTGTGTGGGGTGCTGGAGCTTTGAAAATTTTGGATTTAAGATACCCCCAGAAAAAAAAAATCACATGTGGAAAGATCAGGTGACCTGGCTGGCCTTGTTATGTCCCACATATCTGGAGATAACATGGCTAGGAAACAGGTTATTCACAACTGCCATGGAAGCTCGTGCGGTGTGGCACGTAGCCCCATCTTGTTGAAAAAACGTTTCTTCCTTGACTGGAAGACAAGAAAGTGCAGGAGCTAAGAAACGTAACGTGATCCAGTCACAGTCACAGTTACAGCCCCTGCCTACTCATCTTCAAAGAAGTACGGACCAATAATTCCAAACGAAGATTTCGCGCCCCAAACTGTGATTTTGGAACTGCGAAGTGGTCTCTCATAAATTTCTTTGGGGTTCGTGGCTGGCCAGTAGCGGAAATTTTGCTTGTTAACAAACCCCGACAAATGGAAATGAGCTCATCAGTAAGTTGTTAACAATATTTCGGTTTGATTAATTAATTGCAAAAAGGTCTGGCAGAAATCAACTCTGTTTTCATAGTCGTGTTCGTGTAGTGCATAAGTAATTTGAATTTATAGGGCTAGAAGTGGAGATCTTTGTGCAAAATCCGTCAAACGCTGGCTTCGGACAGCCCGAGTGATGTAGCGTGCGGACGCGCAGACCAGCGTGGACTTCGTTCAATGGCTTCCCTCACTGCCGCTACATTCTCGGATGTACGTACTTTCACAGCAAAAGCACCTTGTGCTCCCGTCCATAGCTCCATTGCAACTAAAACGCTTTGAAGGAGGCTGCTTGATGGCTGTAGTGGCATGCTTTCGACTCCAACCAATGTAGGAAAAACACCGCTGCCAAATCGCCCGATTCATTGACGCACCCTGTATATTGTCGCGTATCGGGCGTATATCGCGACAAATAAATTCTCGATGTATTCGGTGTAGCGAATTTTATTTCACATTCGCACTTACAATCACTCAAATTACAGATTTACGATTACTGCTATCTGCAGTATCACAATTAGTACACTCCAAATGCCAGAATACCACTGACTAGTTGCTGGCTATCTCGGCGGTAGCTCCAGGACTCACTGACTGACTCAGTACAACTCGACTCGGCGACTGTTACAGTACAACTGACTGGGAATAGCCTTCGCTTCTCCCTATGTAGCCTCGATCGGACAATACGGCCACGTAATAGGCACCCTTGTTGCTAGCCACGCTGTCCGGTTACGTCACCGCTGTTGATTCGCCTTGCATAGTTACCCGGTTACGGGGCTCGGCTATCTTCGGCTCCGCTCGGCTCTCTTCGGCTCCGCTCGTGACGTCACCGCGCATGGCTGTCAGGATGCGGGGTGATTACTCGCCTATTACGCGAGCGTTACGTTACCGCTGAGGGGTGGGAGGGGAGCGCTGACTCACCCGCCGCGTCACTGCTGGTGTGGGGGGGGGCTCGGCTTTGCGCAACATGTCACAATACATAAAATTAAAATAAAAAGATCGAACAGGCTCTGGAACTGTAACAAGGAAGTCGTGGGTTCGAATCTCGATCGGAATACTGACTATCCAGACGGAGATTATCGTGGTTTCCCTCAGCCTCTTCAGGTCAACACCGGGGTAGTGTCTCAATAAGTCCACGACCGCTTCCTTCCAAAGCCTTTCCGATTCATAACTCCTCAGGCGCCATAACATCTGACATCGTCAAGCCTTGTACTAAAACGTCCTGCGCAGGATATAAGACAAATGACACAGTCTGGATGGTGTACGGATGGTGATGTTTCGGAGATACATAATATCTCTTCCTTCAGGGGTGAAGTGTAGGTCGAGATGGGTGGGTCATATAAGCAGGTTGCAGGTCACCGGGACCAGCGGGAGGAGGATTCATACACTCACCCAACGTTCTGGTTTCCTGTGTCCCGGTGACCACATTCTTTGATTTATAAACGAATCATTTCCTGACATTACACATCTCAGATCTGAACGAGGGCTCAACCAGTTTCACCAGATATTTCGGTATACTTCTACAAGAACATGGCCTCACAATCACAACCGTGACAATACGTATACATAATTTTGTTGATAAATTTCAAATATTTTACATCGTGAAGAGTACAGTCTTCTGGTTTTAATTAGATGTAATTTGGAGACAGCTCGACGTTTCGGTGTTTCATACTTCCTCCATCTTCAGAGTAGAAGAGTAAGAAAAGCAAGCCCATATCAGCTTCTCTCTGCTTTCCGCATGTTTCTCACTCAGCATTATGCGGCTCTAAATCCCAAAAGGCCATTACCAGAAGCTCATACCCAACAACGTTATACCTGGATAAATACAACTATTTTGTGTAAAACGAAAAACTGAGACTTTCAGGAATTTCTGTCTTACGGGTGTTTATGTGAAGCGGTACGTAATCTGATATCCATTTCTCATTCAAAACGAATACATATTATCTCTTGTAAGAAGTTTGCGTGACTAACAATAATGGGTTCTGGATTAGATGTTTGCATTTATTGGCAGTTCTTTACAATTACAGTTCATTATAACAGCTCACGCATTGAACTACTCCTGAACGACGTCTGTTTGACGAATCTCGACCTATCTCTCGCGAATGAAAAATCGAAATCGAAACAAAATCGAACAGTTTGTCCTCTGTTATTCTTTGTTTCATCCGTTGCCACTAAACGTGTGTCAATCTCATAGCAACGCTTTGATTTATACAAGCGTATGCGTTGCTACGAAACGCGCTTTTAGCAAGCCGTTTTCTAGCAATTGATTATTTCACCACAATATATATGCACATGTCAAGCCAAAAATTTCCCATGGCGAAATAAACCCCGTTTACAGTTACTTTCCCAACAAAGACGGTTGTGACTGAAATGTGAAAAGGGGAACACGTTTGGAAACAGAGCGAGTGTTCTTTCTAATTGTTAACCACTCATTATAGGGCAGCTAATGATCAGATTATCCAGAGGTAATAATAAGTTAAAACAATGGCAGACCTACAAAGGGCATCCTACTGCTGGTTTCATATTGTGTGCTTACATCCCACGCAACGCGAAATGCAACAACAACACCACGCAGGCTGGACAGAGCAAACAAATGTGTAAGCCGTATGAACAATGCGCTCATAGCATTCTGCACCGCAGATGCACAAGGAGCCAAGTCCAAGAAGGCATCTAACGTTCCTAAATCTCAGTTTCCTAGCACGCACTTCCCATAATACAAAACTAATGACATTAACCAATATTAGAGTCAATTTTACCGACCACACATCGGTAAAATTGACTCTAATATTGATCAAATACACAACAGGATGCAAGAAACAATTAAAGTTAATGCCATTGACGTTATATTTAGGCAAAGTAAACTTATCATCTTAAAAGCCCAATGGACGAGGATTCGATTCCCGATAAGGTCACTGGATTTTTCAATTGATCTAATCCTTCCAACAGCAATATGGCCCTGTGGTTGACACAGCCTCTAACAGAAATGAGTACCAGGAATTTTCGAAGGGGTAAAGGCTGGCAGGCCGGCGCGTACAGCTGACAATCTCACCGCCATTTGTGAGTCAATTGTCTAGAAAATATGAGAGTCTCGAGGTCTCACAACCCTATGGGCCTCTACGACTTGTTACAAGGACAGATTTAACTTAAACCGATAACCTAACAGCGATAAGAGGTTTAGCACATCAATCAGAAAGCGTGACTCATGTACAGATGTCCAAATGATCGAATTCTAGTCGAGTGAAACTTATTATTGTCTGTAATTGTAAATGTTACTCATTATTGTAATCAGTACCACCACCGCCATTTTGTTTCTGTGAAACACTTCCCACTCAAGCGCAAGGTTTGTAAACGCTAAACCCGCTGGGCGTAACTTCACAATGATATTGGTTTGCTCCACTGAACACTATTACGGCCATAATATCAAAGGGGTATGGGATGGACAGAGCACTTAGCAAGCATGAGTGAAGCTATGTATGTATAAACTAAACCAAACTAAACTACGGGGAAATTCAGGCTTCTGAAGAAGGAAGAAAAGGGTTAAAATGAATCTTAAAGAAAATGGACGTGAAGCTGTGGAATGAGTTCAACCCTCACATGATAGCAACAAGTGGCAGGCTTTTGTGAATACGTTAATGAACCTTGGGATCTCATATCAGAGCAACTGTCAGCTTTTCAAAGAATAATCTTCTCTTAAAATTATATAGGACTGGTTACAAAATGATCATAACATATTTATAACACATGTAGACCCGCTGCTACGTAACCGCGAAATAAGCAACTATACAGAGCCCGTTACTATGCAGCGGCCCGTAAACAGCGACAGATGAACGGTGTTTTGTGTGCGGCCCTTGAAGAAATGTTTTAAGCAGGACATGTTAGGAGTTGCAGTCAGATAACAGCTGGGGGCTCAGCTGTGAGCTGTTGCTACGCGAAGCTGGTATCTGTCGGACGGGAACCGTTCAGGAACCCAGAGGAAAGGGATCGTCCGCTATTGAAAGCCGGTACCAAGCAACGGCTAGTGAATAGTGTAACACGTTCAGAAGTCCTACTGATTTGTAGAGTGTGTAGAACAGTGAGAACATAATCCTCACTTGTACTTACGATCTGTAAGTGTCCCATAAATTCGATCACCAATCCAAACCCCGTCTGTAGTCATTCAATCACGTGACAGTACTTTAAACCCGAAGAAAAGTCGAACGTATCTGAGCAGTCGCGATTAATCTGTTGACTGAAACAGACACAATGGTTGTGCTGCCTGTCATGTGTGATCCGTGTTCACTGCTCAGCTGAACATGTCTAGCGGTTCAGATGGTGTCTAATAAAGCACAGGAAAGAATAAACTCACTCTTTCATTCAGAAACAATGGATAGGTTCTAAGACGACCAACATTAATGTAATCGTGCGCAACAATTGAGCGATTCCACTGCTGATTCGACGGAAGCGAAAAGACTAAATATTCTCTGTTCAGTTCTCCAGAACCGCTCGGTGTGTCTAGTCACCTCAGCTTTCCCGTCTCTAATCTGGTTCAGAGGAAACCATGATAGGATTTTATAGTGCATATAGCGATGCATATCAGCTGACGTTTCGTTGTTTCGTAATCATGTAATGCATAAAAGGGTCACTAAGGCATACACGTTCGGAAGACTCTCATTGAGTAACTTGGAATTTCATTGCATCGGTAGAAAGCAAAAAATGCAAAGTTGTCCCTGTGCTTAACTAGTTCAGTATTACAGCATGAAGGCGTATGGGGGACTGAATATATAGATCCATATTTTCTTGACCTCGGCACTAGGCGGAGGTGAGTGGGCAGCTTAACGCCCAGGCGGCTTTACCCACGGGGAAAGAGCGTCCGGTTCCTGTATTCTGTCACCGTGTGTGAATCTTAGTGACTTTTCTCTGTTAATATTACAGCAATTCTTACTCTAGGATAAATTTTATTGTCGTTCAGTCTAGCTATCGAGTGGACAGAAATCCTCCTTCAAGTTTCAGAGGTTTCAGATCCAAATCTCGTCCCGGATCGGCTATCAGATTGAATTTTATCCTTTCCTCAGTCCCTCCTGTGAAATTACGATATAATTATTTAAATTATGGTACCAAGGCTTCCTTCCATATCTCCATCTATGGCTCCACAGCCCTTGTGGACCTTGGACACTTTTTTCGGTTTATTACTCTTATACACAGTTGGTAGGACTCAGCCTGTCGCAAGGCCGCTACTTATACATAGAACAACACAAACAGAATAAACGCACACAGACATCCATGCCTCGAGTGGGATTCGAAACCACGATTCCAGTTCTCGAGCGGGCGAAGACGGTTCATGTCTTAGATCGCGGGGCCACTGTGATCCACTGTGATGCTTTAATTATTTCATTATCCAACCACTCAGTGCTATAGGAGTCTGGATAGCTCAGTCGGTATAGCGACGGACTACAGGCTGGAGGGCGCGATTTCGATTCCAGGCGGAGCAAAAATTTTTCTCTTTTCTACAGCGTCGAAATCGATTCTGGGGCCCACCCAGCCTCCTATCCAATGAGTACCGGGAGCTGTTCCACCGGGGGTAAAGCTGCCGGGGCGTGAAGCCGACCGTTCATCTCCATCTAATGCTGAGGTCAAGAAAGTTGGAGCTACGTGTAACTTTCCACTTCCCCATACACCTTCATGACATAGTGGTTTACTAATTAAGCACAGGGCCAGCTTCACATTTCACCTCCACGCTGCGGAATGTGAGTGAAGTACGTGAAGCGGCCTTAAATGAAAGAAGAAGAGAAGTGAAGAAAATATATTCGTGATGAAGGGAGAATGAAATGTGATCAGTTTAGAATGCGTACCCTATCCTTTCCACGTATTGACATCTGTCGGACGGCGCGGCTGTCTTTGCAAGTCAATGAGCTCCGTTCAGCCGGCGGTTAAGGATGACACTTGTTCTCGCAACCTCTTAACATCCTTCTCACCCAACAGTTCTCTTTTTATATCTCCTGTCTCCACACTATTATCGACTTTTCCTTCAGCTGACTGAGATTCGCCGTAAATTCGACGTGAAACCGAAGTTACAACAAACGCCTCTAACAAACGCATCCAGCTGACTGAAGAATGTGTGTGCAAAAAGGTAGGGAAATTAACCGCGGGTCTCAATAGTTTCTTCCACTTTCCTTTATTAAAGTGTGGTAGAAGGGAGACGCGCATGTGCCAGTTCGATTCCCCCCTCTCTCTCTTAATGAACTCACAATATACCTGCTCACAAGCACGGCCGTTAACGTGACCGTTACGGGAACCCCCAGTAATTTTCTGTGACGTAGTGGCTAGGGGTTTTTTTTTTGTATACAGGGGGAGAACAGGTGATCACAGTGGCCTGGAGGCCTAAGTCATGTCTTCGCTAGCTCAAAACACTGAGATCGGGGATTCGAATCCCACTCGAGGTATGGATGTCTGCCAGCGTTTCGTCATTGTGTTGTCCTGTGTACAGGTAGCGGCCTTGCTGACAGGGCTGTTCCCCCTTCCAAGGAGACCTACTGACTGTCTACAAAATCCATAGTTTCAGATTAATTCTGAATGGGAAAAAGGCCAGGGGGCGTAATGAGAAATTTAGGAGGGGGAGCAGGGACCTTCCGACTTGTAGCATAGTGCCTCAACCAACTACTATCAACCTAAATAAATGTTATCAATATTACAAGTCAAGAATGCTTGATTCTGGTAGATTATATTGTGACATGACTCCTGAAAGAGCGAATAGTTAATAGCTAGACAACGGCTCGCTAATACACGTTTCTATGGAGATGCGAATTCGTGGTGACCGGCTTCGTACGAAACGCTCTTTCAATGCGAACGGAATAATAAAGGTTCCTATGGATACGCGCGGCAACAATCATGTTCCATGTTTACCGCTAGACTACAAAAGCGGGAGTACAGGGACTGGTTCAGTCGCACCAGTGTGGAGGCGGGGTCGAATACCTCCACTGTGACCCTGCGAGTCGTAGGAGGCGACAAAAAGGGAAGTCTCAAATCTGAGAAAGTAAAATATGGTCGCGAGTACCAAGGGACTGGGACCTGAGAAAGACTGCGCTGACAAGAGCCAGCAGAATATACAAAAGACAGACCCGTCCTCTCTTCGGAGAGGGTGCCCCACACAAGACCGTAACTGTCAAAAGGTAACGAATATCTGGTCATTAGCCCCAAGTGGGGCTCGACATCAAGACTTACTGACTGACTGACCGTCAGTTTCAAGGTAACTTTGACTTTTTGACTCAGTCACAAGAAGGTTCAGTGTTCAGCTGTGGATGTTAACCACCCGACGACGGAAGCTGAAGAAGTGATCAACTCGTAACTCAGAACCAAGTCAGTCACACTCGAAGTCCAGTAAGGAATGGAACGAGTCTTAGGCAGTCATTGATAGTGGGCTGTTATAATTGATTGTAATTGCAATTGATGTGTCAATAAATCCAATCATCCAATTCAGAACCCATTATTATTAGTCATGGAGCCCGGGACAACGCTCATTAACTACATATTTCGAAGGGTTTGATCATATTTTCGGAGAAAAATTCTCAAATCTGAACGAGACGGGCGGCTAGGACCGACAGACCGCGGAATTGATTATGCAGTAGTCACTTCATGTCACAGCAGTGGGAACGGGCAACAACAAGGCACTCGATGGGCAGTTTCTACCAATGACACCTGCTCTTCACAGTGCCTCTTGAAACCGTGAGGTGGCCTTTGGTTCAGTGACTGGGAGAATACATTTCTAACGCATCCAACTTAGTAGGTAGCCCTTCACCTGAAGAAGAGAGTAGATACGGCTACGAAAAGTTGTTAATTTTTTTTAAATATCACACAAGAGGCAGCATTCAATAAGTTTGATAAGAGGCAGACGTTTCGGAAGAACATTTCGCTGACTCAGCTCAGCTTGCTGACTACATTTTCGACACTGAAGATGTAGGCGATATGTTCTTCCGAAACGTCGAGCTCTCTCCGAATTACACAGAAGAGAGTACTGTTACCAGTTAATTAAGTCAGTAACTAAAGCTTAACTTACTTTGTGACCGCAAACAAGGAACTCCAATCAGTGTGTCTCACATTCAGAGAACTTACCTGTAAAGAAAAGAAGACACATTACTATGAACGGCAGGTGAAGCAGGCAGTACTGTTACTTGCTAAGTATCGCTAATTTCTTTTGAATTTCGCGATATTAAAGAAAAACTGTTTCCGGTCGCTCGAACACAAGAATCTTGTAATTTGAGGTTTTCACGGCGGTGACTATGAAGAATGCCGTCTTCTGGGGTGTGACGCCGTGTAGATCTTTGTGAACCAACTTTTCGGAATAATCAATCGCCACCATCTTCAGGACAGAAAAATCCTCAAACGAGGAACCAGCTGAAGACACCTACTGACGTTGGTTCCTCGCTCGCGGATTTTTCTACCTGAAAATGGAGGCGATAAGTTTCTCCGAAACGTCGGTTCACACAAGATGTACACGGAGCCACATCCCAAAGACGACATTCTTCACTAGGATTTTGGTTTCGAATCCCACTTGAGGCATGGACGTATGTTTCATTGTCCTTTGTTAGACGCCTTGTGACCTGCTGATTCCCTGTGCAGGGTAACCTTGTTTGCTGGGCGGTAGCTCACACCAAATCGGCCTGATCACTAAGGAAGATGAACAAGAACAATAAGAAACAAACGTGGAAAATTTTGTTGTTGTTTTACTGACGATGTAGAGGCAAGTTGTTAGGG
Organism: Cryptotermes secundus; assembly: GCF_002891405.2. NCBI lineage: Eukaryota > Metazoa > Arthropoda > Insecta > Blattodea > Kalotermitidae > Cryptotermes > Cryptotermes secundus. The sequence goes on along the minus strand of NW_019739218.1, from coordinate 649,860 downwards.
TGATAATACATTTCACGGCTCAAGACGCAATAACGGTTAGCTGTACAGTGGAATGGTCTGAAATGACTTCTTTCAATCGTGCCAATAAATTTCATCACCTGTCATCCAACCTCTGCTGCACATGTTCATGGGTCTAGCTCCACGTTTTCTGAACAGAGAAAGCAATGATTATAATGCTTTAAGCATTAAGAGTTGAACATAGGTTTGGAGAACAAAAGGTACTTTTGTTCTAATTTCAATTGTAATTTTATTCAGTTCAATCAAGGATATAGAGCCATTACTCTCCAAGGAACTAAATATATTTATAACCTAAAAGAGATAAAACTTGGAGATAGAACCATTCAGAACTGAGGCCATGATGTGTTACAGACTCGGATGGGCTGTAAACCGGAAAATGGAACTGAGAAGGGAAGTGGTGGAGGCGAACGAAACAGGATGCTAGTGAAATATCTGGTAAAGGAACACAAAAGGGGATGAAGAATGGGTAAGAATGTGAATGAAGTATAACAATACGAGAGCTGAAGACGTGTCATTTTAGGCGCAATTAAAAAAGTTGGTGGTGTGAGGGAAGGTAGATCACTGAACATTTGTCAGCAGATGGGGTTCATTTCCGTTCCTTCTGTTATTAATTCGTTCCGTTTGGCGGAACTGGAACAAAAAAACTACCCAGATTATTTCGTTTCCGCGAAGGTACTAGTTTTGTTCCACTCCACGTGAAAGAACAAAGCTCAGACTTCCTCCTTGAAAAAGGAGGTAATATGTTACTGCGAAATTTTAGTACCTTCCTGTCACACTACACGGCGTCATAACCTCACAGTATGAATCTTCATGGCTGTTTCAAAACTCTTATAAATCATAGGCCGATGCACTTCAGGGAGATTTTACATATCCTTTTATGATGACTGATGGTGATAGANCATTTCATTGTTTGCTTTTGTGCTTCTTCGAGCCGAAACGTCAATTATGAAGGAGACACGAGCGAAGATACAAAACAAACAAATACACAAAGAAAGAAAGAAAGAAAGAAAGAAAGAAGAAACTAATATAACGTAATTTAGACAATAACCCTTTAATTGGAGCAGTAATACCAACCGTGATGTCGGAACAAGATATACATACATAATTAATACTTATGCAGCATAAATTATAAAATATGATAAGGAGAATAAGTTTCGAATCCATATACGTTAATGTCTATACAAACAACATTTTGAGCAGAAACCAATTCACTTTCACGAAAAATAAGGGCGTACTGAACATACTTTTCAAAACTTTGTAAAAACTTCAACACTGTCTATGTATGGGGCCAGATTTATGGGACATTCTGTAGGTAATGATTCAGGATTTGTGTTCGTATCATATCCTCCGAACTGCAAAGGGCCCTACACTAGTCAAATGTAAAATAGAAATATCCTTTACACTTAAGGGAACATCCACCAAGTAGGCCAAGTTAATATCTTCATCAAAACCAAGAATGCGGGGAAACGGATCCTTTCTCATAGAAACTCAGCGAAGTCATGTGCTTCTTTATTCCGGAAAGCCCCATTTAAGCGTTACAAACCGCTACATCTGTCTCTCATTGCTACAGCCCTCATTTGGACCTAGGCCTACCTCCATTAAACTCTCCGTTTCACTTCGGTTTACTAGATCTTAGACATACGGTAGGACTCCTTGGGCGGGTGATCAGCTCGTTGCAAGGCCTCTACCTGTACACAAACACAGAAAAACGCACACAAACATCCATTCTCTGAATGGGATTCGAACCCACGATCCCAGCTTCCGAGCGAGCGAAGACAGTGCATGCGTTAGACCGCTCGGCTACCGTGACCGGCGAACATATATTTTAGCAACAGGAATTCCAATAACAAATTGTCGCGCACGGGCGTGTGATTACTGACAGGGTTTTGAATTGGATATCGGATTTATTGACCACTTATACACACAACTCGAAACTTTAAGCAATTACAGCGCCACCGGTAATCTCCACAACTTACAAATCACCACAGCACACGCTAAGTATTTTCCAGCCTGCCGTTCCCAGGTAATGGCTTCTAACAGTGGAGATTCTTCAGCTTCACGCTCTGAAGTCCTACCTGAATAGCGGCTACTTCCAAACTGACACTCTTCTTCACAGACTCCCGTACAGAACTGACTTGTTTGCCCCAGTTGTATTCCTTTTATCTCTTTGGCACGGTAGAGCAGAAAATGCCATCCTCGTACTGGTTGCCACTAGAACGTGTTTACCGAGCCGTTCACTAGCAGTGGCCGTCTATTCTTGCTTATTAAGAATCTGCTGCCTAACAATGAAGGTCGTTTCGTTGTCTGTTTTGCGGCCGTTGCCCAGAAACTAGTGCTGCTTCAGACCCGTTCGCTAACAACGGCAACAATAAATTTGTCGCAGTATTTCCTTTTGCTGTTAAACACTAACAATAATGAGGAGTGAAGTTTTATTAACTGTTTTTAATACTTTGTCTTCACCGCCTGGGGTTTCCTGCTACCTTTCCGAATAACTTTCGTATATATCACAGTCATCAATATGAGTTAGATATAAAACTAACTCTGAGGTCTTTATTACTTAACTGCGGGACTGGTACAACGAAAGGATACGGGCTATATGCCCAGGGTTCGATTGCCGGCAAAGAACATAATTTTTTCTCTACCTCACAGCGTATAAATAGACCCTGGGCGCACCAAGCCTCTTATCTAGTGGGTACTGCGGGCTCCTTCCTCTACTGTAAGGTGGCCGGGGCGTGATACTGACCATTCGCCTCCGTCTATTGTCAAGGTAAACAGTAATCACACTATAGCTTCACTTCCCAATAGGTCTTCATGGGGTAGTACTTAATTAAACATATGGACAAACTTGTACTTAACCATTCTGCTGCAGTACTACATTCCACCATGTTTACATAGTTTTCAGTCAATAATGCAACTATTTCTTTCTTATTCGCATTTGTTTTCGCTATTAACACAACATGTTTCGGCCCCAAGCGGCCATCCTCAGGTGTCCCATTATGCCAAACCTGCTACAATGCACTGAGTATTGTCCATTCCACATGCATGTAACTGAACATTTCGTAATTAAAATGTTACAATTGCACTAAACTGTTGTGCGTTAAAATCTTAAATGTTACAGTTCACTCAATTTCAAATCAATTAAAATTTGTTAAAATTTGTAATTATATAAAACTCCCAATTCCACCTCATAAGGGGCGTCGTCCACTTGTATAAGCGATGTACTCTTCTAGCAGTTCACCCTTTCCATATTCAAGCCCGTTGTTACGTTTTGTCTGCAATGTTTCACCTTGCTTGTCCGTTGTTCCCACAAGCCGCGTATGCAGACGTTATGCCATAGAGCGCGCGCGGCCACTGTGATCGGCATAGTATCGGTTACCCAGAACTGAATCTGGAAACATGCCAGAGTTCAGTTCTATATGGTATGTGGACGCAATTACTGATCACCCAATATAACAGTCGCACCAACAGTAACCTCCTAGACTATTGACCTTCCCTCCTGGGACACTCTGTGTACGGCTCTTCAATTCTCACTGTACATCTCAGACTGCAGTCAGTTGCTGCAAGTCGAAACCTGTGTCTGGTTAGTGACCCAAGAGCTCAAAGCAAGGAGGAACCAAGGACTAGTAACTTCCTCAATCGAGCCCAAACTCTGAATAGCTTCGAACGCTCCTGCCTTGAATTTAGGAAGGGACGCTCTTCGCCCTAACGTTAAAAATTTCTTCACCCTAAAAGATAATATTTTTTCAGTTTTTAACTCCTACATACAGGGGGCCTCAGTTTCACAGTAGGGCTAATTCCACAGTGCCTGAAATACTGTTTCTCTGCGGTTGCACACTCACGCAAGCGCTCAGTTTCACGTACTGGCTATAGAGGGCGACACTTCCTGAACATTGAGATATCGGCACGTTACTTTAGCACACCTAGCGGGGATTTCCTCAATCATGAAACAACTGGGGCCAGTGCTATACTTTCTTAGGCGCTTTTAAGCTGGTACAGCAAATATGTCTACGTACCTTAACTTCTCTTAATTTGCGTGCATGACGAAGTAAATATGATCATTTTACCACCATGCACACAATTTACATTCCTAAACACATGCAGCAATCAATAAGGCTTTGAAGTAAGAGTGTAAACGTTTTAGGTTGGATGACACTTCTAAAGGCTTAAAAATAACAAATGCAATCCAGTGTTGAAATATAAGCGTTTCATTTGTTACTTTGTAAGTTTCGTTGGTACACGGACATATATATTTCCTGATGTTATGCAGACAGCCATTATGCCAGGAGCGAAGACAAATTATTATGGAAACGACACTGAAAATGCAAAAAGAAGAATTTTATTTAACGGGTGGGCAGTGTACATTGCCTCGAAATTATACAGGAGTCGATTCCCGACACTTACGAAAAAGGACTTCAGGTTCTCACACTGGTGGTTATGAAGAATTCTATTTTCTGAGATATAACGCCGTGTAGCCTGTTGAAAGTCAATTGCTACCTGCTTTCACGCCAGTTTCTTGCTCGGCTTATTCTTTGACCCTGAGAATGGGGGCGATATGTTCCTCCGAAACGCCACTCGACTTCCAACAGACTACACGGCGTTTTATCCGAGAAGACAGTGCTCTTCACTCTTAATGAGAGGCTGTTGATTTGAATTTTGAAAAATGGGAACGATGTAACCTTTAATTTTATATTGGGAGATGAAACTACAATTGCCAGCTACGTCACTGTGATGCAGTCCATTACTCTCGGGCTGACGGGACAAGCCTCTCACGCTGCAAAGAAAGTGAAGACAAACCCGATTGTGCAGTAATGTGGCCGACATTTTGTGATACAGCAGTGATGAATCCGACCTAAGAGTATAAACGTCTTAAGAAAAATATTATTGAAAGATCATTGTGGCATATTTGCCCAAAGCAAGAACTGTTGAACCAGAGAAACAGCCAATGTTAGGTAACGGCTGTGTAACAAATAACAGTGTACTAACTCTTGGGAACGGCGTTTACTCTGCGGTCGGTGCCGAGACTATATAACGACGGCCAACTGTCATTATGGGAGACATCAAGCCAGGGAGCGAGCTAGCCAGCGAGCAACCCAGGAAGCAAGTCATCAAGCTAGGCAGCGAGCAAAGACTGCCGTTGTAGCGGAAGCTACTAGAAATAGGTCAAAATCTGTGCTGAGCCTGGACTGTCAGAGGCCCTGTATATATTTTATATACATTTATTAAGAGGTTACTGTGTAAAATATAAATATCCTTCACATTATGGCAAATGACTTACTACTACAGATAATGACTCTGACAAAAGACAGACCCGTCCTCCCGGCAGCGAGTGTGACCCACAATTCAAAGACCGTAACTGTCAAACAGTAATAAATATCCAGTCATGAGCCCCAGATGGGGCTAGACATCAAGACTTACTGACTGACTGAATGACTGACCGTCAGTCGCAATGTGTTATTTTTTTTTATTGCTACTGAGGTGGGACTAAGTCCCTGTACTGCGGCCACTTCTGGACTATTGTACAAGCCCCAGATGATTGGTGAGGGTGATTGTGGAGCACTTGGTGGAATGAAGATTGGCAGGGGAAACCGAAGTACTCGGAGAAAATCTACCCCAGCGCCACTTTGTCCACCACAAATCCCACTTTAACAGCCCCGGGATCAAACCCGGGCCGCCGGGGTGGGAAGCCAGCGACTAACCGTTGAGCTATGGCGCGGCCAGTCGCAATGTAACTTTGATTACGGGAGAGCATTCAGACGGCAGGTAGAAAAGTAGCCTTCATACAACTTTGCATTCTCACCTTTATCTAATCCTTCAAACCGCACTATGGTCCTGGCGTCGAGTCATGCTCTAACAGAAATGAGTACTAGGAATCTTCCTGGGGGGTAAAGGGCGGTCGGCACGTAAGGCTGACCTCACCGCCATCTGTGAGTCCACTGTCTAGAAAATGTGGGAGCCTCGACGTTTCACAACACTATGGGTCTCGACGGCCTGTTACAAGGATAGCTTTACCTTTTCTGCGAACTAAAACAAAACACAAAAATAACACATTAATAGTATATCTGATAAGATAGTAAAGGGTATTAATTCATTCATCAGTGATCTGTCAGACGACAGGTCCACAGTCTCTTCCAAAACAGTTCCTCCACTTGATGCGATCTAGAGATTTCTCCTTCAAATGAAAATATCCTCTTCTGTCCCGAACGTCATCCAGCATCTTCTTACGTCTTCTTCCTCGTCTTCTGGTCACTTCTATCCGCCCCTCTATCTTTCCTTCAATAACTTCTTTTAGAAGGCAGTTACTGCGTAAGATATGACCAATCCAATTAGCCTTCCGTTTTCTTATCTCGTGTAGGATATTCCTCTGCTCACTGACTCTAAATAACACTTCTACATTTCTCACATAATCGGTCCAACTGATCTTCTCCATCTTTCTCCAACACCACATTTCGAAGCTTTCCAGGTGTTTCTGATCTACTGCCCTAAGTGTCCATGTTTCAGCCCCATACAGAGCTATGCTCCAAATGTAGCATTTCACTAGTTTCTTCCTCAAATTTAAGTCCAATTTGCTGGTA
>NW_019739218.1:642518-642995 GCF_002891405.2 Cryptotermes secundus | reverse complement strand
CAGTCTATGAAGCAAACACACAGTTCTTCATCTATCTCCAAAGTTCGTTCCGCTATAATTCTCATCATCCCAATTGCATCCCTGGTTCCTTTTCCTCTTCTAAATCCAAACTGATCTTCTCCAAGTACATCCTCTATTTTCCTTTCAATTCTTCTTTTAAGTATCTTTGCTATTATCTTTGCTGTATGTGCAATAAGGCTTATTATGCGATGGTCGCTGCATTTTGTAGCTTTTGTCTTTTTCTTTAAGGCAATCATTGTCACTTCTGTAAAGTCCTTCGGCCACTCCCGAGTTTCTTATATGGTGTTTATTAGTTTTTTCAGTGTTTTCAAACCACCTTCTCACAGTAACTTAAGAACATCTCCAGGTACATCATCATCTCCTGTAGCCTCTCCATTCCTCATGTCCTTGATAGATTTTTCCACCTCACTCTACTTCTTCTTCCGGTTCCACTTCGCTGTATCTACTTCTTCTTCC
>NW_019739218.1:603697-642220 GCF_002891405.2 Cryptotermes secundus | reverse complement strand
TATCGAGAAGGCCGCGCCATAGCTCAAGAGGTTAGTCGCTGGCTTCCCACCGCGGCGGCCCGGGTTCGATCCCGGGTCTGGTTAAGTAGGATTTGTGGTGGACAAAGTGGCGCTGTGGCGGGTTTTCTTCGAGTACTTCGGTTTCCCCTGCCAATCTTCGTTCCACCAAATTCTCCATCATCATGATCTCCCGGGGCAGGCCACAATAGGCCAATCAGTGGCCGCCGTGCCGAGTGAACCCAGTTGGACTCCACCCCCCACTATGCGAATTTTAAGTTTCATGAACGTACGTTATGCATAACTCACGAACGATCAGTGATTTTTTACAGTGTATCGTGTTCATTCTGTGAGTATTGATGATAATGTGACATATGGGTCGTTTCTATAAGAATTGAGGAATCTCCGTAAACATTCTCACCGCAACGAATACAGGAAGCAATAGAAGAACTGCCGTTTATATGCGACGGCCGGTAAACACCCCCACACTTAAGATCGTGACAGCAATATAGGGGAAACTGTGTTTTCTATGTGGTCAGTGCCAAGCAAACACACTGAACAATAGGACGTATACTGCTAGGTAACGAAGCTGCAAATACTCATCCTTATTAAAATTAAATGGTGTTTTCGTGGGATCGTACAGGGCTTATCTTGAAGACAATCTGTGGTACCAGTAAGTCAGTTCCCGGTAGGAGATAGCAACGGGAAGTTCGTAGATGAAGAAGAATTATTAGGCGGCCTGTGAAAATTTAACGTGTGATTTGAAGACTTTATGTGTGTGGTAATGTAGTGATATCTGGAGTGTGACAGTTATAGTTCCTGTGTTAAAATCCGTTGTCAAGAAAAGGACTGGGAAAATATTGCAGAGGAATAGTCAATGTTTAAATCTGTTACCTAGCAACGACTAGCGAAAGCAGATACAGAAGACTTTATTTATGTGTTATAATTACATTAATCTTGGAAGTGTTATAATTATCTGTTCCTACGACCTGTAAGTGGTCAATAAATGCAATTACTAATTGGAACCCTGTCTTAGTCTCTGATACACATGACAATATTTGATGAATATTTGTGCAATGTAACATAATGTGGTATGTAGGGCTCAGTCAGAAAGGTTCTGGCCCTAGCGTTCAGAACAGAGCTCTTTTGAAGGTATTTAATGAAAATAGGGGTGCACAAGGGACACAACTCTGGTCCGAGTGCTTAGAGGGGAACCGGAGATTGTCCGCTTGCTAAGTTGATATTCAGTACTCCAGACCTGTTATGAAGTATGTGTAAGTAAGATGATGTGTCGGTAATCCGAAAATTATGAAAGAGTTCTTGTTTCAGCAGAGTAGATTTCGGTTTTCACTGATAAAAGAAACTTAACCTTATTCCTCCATACAGGATCCGCTGCATCACCAGAAGGTTTCACTGTACTTGTGCTGTTCTCCCACTGGAGATGCAAACAATTTTTCACATCGCTACTGGAATCCAACAAGCGCTCAGTCATCATCATCATCATCATCATCATCATCATCATTTGGTATCCCAGAACTAAGTGCCACATAAACTGTCTCACTAATTGAGTTCTGTAATTATGACCTCCCATACAACCTCAGAGCTGAACGCATATGATATAATGACACGCGCACAATTAACAAACTCCGGAGGTGGATAGGAACCGATGACCATTATATTGTGCTTTCGTGGTGATAGTATGAACCATAACTGACAGACAGACGCTTAATTTGAAAAATATGTACAACTTTCAAGAAATATTTAAGGAAATTAATATATTAAAATGTTCACGAAATAAAATTGATCAAATTAATATTTAAAAAAAAATCAGTTCATGCTTCACAAAAGAACCCACTGTGACTCCATTATAAAACCTACAGACTAAAGATGTTAGAGGATATAATCGCCATTTTTTTGAGAATCATTTGAAATAAGCAAATAAATTGAATAGGCAAAATCGAGATATTCTTCATGTTGAAGCATATATACACATATACATACATTTCTTTTATTGCTAGTGGGGTGGGAGTAAGTCCCTTGTACTGCGGCCACTCCTGGCCTATTGTACCAGCCCCAGATGATAGGCGAGGGTGATTGCAATTGGTGGAATGAAGATTGGCAGAGGAAACCGAAGTACTCAGAGAAAAACTGCCCCAGCACCACTTTGTCCACCACAAATCCCACTTGACCAGACCCTGGTTCGAACCCGGGCCGCCTAACAGCTTGAGCTATGGCGCGACCCATATACATACATAACACAAACTATGAGATATGTCCCTACCAGTTATTAGATGCAAAAAGCAGAAACCCAATGGCACAACGGACAAAACTAATACGTATTCCCCAGTAAGAAGTACAAGGCTGCTGCTGTTGGTACAACTGGGATTGGTGCTCTAAGTGCCTGTATCTACTGTCCTTTTCAACAAAATTTTGTTTTTGTCATTTCTCTGTTAGTCAGAGTAAGTTCCCGCAGTTTTTGCCGGTACGAAGAAATATCCCATATTTACTGTACATGCCGGGTTCTTTGCAGATTAAGGGAAAGGCAACAACAAGGATAAGCCAAGTTAAGTTGGTCGCCTATTTCTGCTAGTTTCATTGCTTCGCTACATTGAAAATGGAGGTGATATATTCCCCCGAAACGTCGGATTCCCTCCATACTGTGACATGTAAACCCGCTTCTAGCTACGACCCCGAAATAAGCAACGATTGTGTATAACACTCAGAATTACTGGGTTTCCGGACTTTGTATATCATCCGGTATTCTAAAATGTAGAAAACACATCGTTTCGGAAACTGCATGTGTTTCGGTCCCCAGATGAGGAGGAAGTCGTACTACTGGGTTCTTCCAATGATTCAGATTAGCTCCCTCTAAGGGACCCAACAGAGTAGGTATCTCCCTCCTCACCTGAGGACGGAAACACATCCAGTTTCCGAAACACTGTGTTCTCTACTTTCTAGAATACCGGACGATGGACAAAGTCCAAAACCCCAGAAATTCAGAGTATTATACAGAACCCGTTAGAATGCATTAGTACGTCGTGTTATATGAACAAGGATCGCTGAATGAATGAGAAGCATGCAGACGTAAAATATTTACATACTCGAGAAAATTAAATTACTGGGACGGAAGAAGTCGGTAACTCGAAACTGCTGGCAGAGTTTCCTCAGAAGATAAACCTTCTCCTCATCGCTCAAGCTAAGATTATCGCCTACCGCCGCCACCCGCACAGGCTGACCAGAGGCTCCACCGCGCGGGTATGGCGCGCTACTTGCCCTCTGTGCATGCATCCTGATATGCTGTAGTACCGCGTTACGTGGCGGCCATATTGAAGGAGGCGTATAGCAAAATCTATCTTGCGCATGTGCAGAAGTGAGATTCTTTCACGTAAGGAATTTTCTCTGGCAGAGTGTGGAACAACAGAGAACCAAACTGAGATTTACTGATCCAAAATCCCACCAACAGATCACGGTTCTACCAGCTGTGTTTATGAAAATTTATATCTTCTGGGATATGATGCCGTGTAGCCCGTTGAAAATTGACGTTTCGGAGGAACATGTCGCCTACATTTTTAAGCAAGATATCAGCTCTGCTCGCTACCTGCGTCATGCTGGTCTCTTGTTTGACTTATTATTCGACAGTGATGATCGAAGAGAAATATTCCTCCGAAACGTCGGTCGACTTACAATGGACTACACGGCATTATATCCCAGAAGACATAAATCTTCTTATTCGGAAGTCTGCATCGCACGGACCTCATTTTTCGAAGAAACGTGGGATAATCAGAGTTTCACTTCTAGATATTTTCTATCGCCTTGAGATTTTCAAACCCATCGTTCCGGAAATTTCATTTGTTTCTGTCGTCCGGTGTAAGGGATGAAAATTACTACGCTGTAGGATCTGAGGTTCTCATAGAGGGGGTCATGAAAAATTCTGTATTCTGGGATATAAAGCCGTGCAGTCCGCTGAAATTCAGCTGTGGCGCAGCACAGGATCAAGTTGGGGCAACACACCCAGCCACACCACACCACACCACACCACACCACCATCCGCTCCACCAACCCAGCTACATGAATTACATCATCAGGGAGGCAGTTGGGAATGTGCTCCATCCATTCCCTTAAGCTTCTCTCTGAGTAAGCCATGCAAACCTCTCATCTACTTCCTGAAAGACTTACGGAAGCCTCTATCACAGGATTCGAAAGCTGGGTTCTTTGTGGGGCCAAACAGGTCCGTGCACACTTCCCTTTTTAGGCCAAAAACTCCGTCCTGTCCGGGCACTCCCAGCCACCACTCTGACGTCCCGGCGTCCTTCCGCTACCTCTGCTCCCCCATCCGACCCCCTTCATGACTGCGACTCACTCGCACGTCGGTGCCCTGTCCGACACAACCTTACACTTTCCCCTGTCTTTTTATTAGTCCAGCAAACCCACCCCTTTTTAGAGCCATAAAGACTCCTGTTCTTGTTTCCTATTGGTTCGCTCGGTGGTCGTGTGAGGGCCCAGCGATTACATTCTGTTCCACGGCGAGCCAATGAGAACTGAGTTCCAACGTTCTATTTCCCTCTTGCTTCCTGTATAATCAGTAATTCCCGGCCAGCCGATTACTCGGCTTGCCACCTGCTTCATGCTGGTATCTTGCTCGGCCTATTACATCCTGAAGACGTAGATGATATGTTTCTCCGAAACGTCACTTGACTTTCAACAGACTACACGGCGTTATATCAATTAATTTATATAACTGTAGTTGTAATTGTATTTGTGCCGGTCACGGTAACCGAGCGGTCTAAGGTATGCACTGTCTTCGCTCATGGGTTCGAATCCCACTCAGGGCATGGATGTTGGTGTGCATTCTTCTGTGTTTGTGTACAGGTAGGGGCCTTGCGACGAGCCGATCACTCGCCCAACGAGTCCTACAGTATGTGTAAGATCTAGAAAAACCGAAGTGAACGGAGTTCATGGAGGTAGACCTAGGCCCACTGGGGCTGTAGTGCCAAGGGGGGGGGGAAAATGAATTTGTATTTTATGCATTGCGTGTAGTGTGTCCGTTATTGTTTGTGTAGTTTTCTGTGCAGTGTTTTGTGTGATGTGTGTGTTGTGTCTTATTGTAGTAGTAATATTGTAGTATCACTGCCACAGGGTAAGAACCCATTTGCAGTTAAAATAAATAATAATAAAATCCCAGAAGATCGTACTCATTTCGGACCGTTAGGAACGTCTATAAAAGAGACGAGATTAAGCCCAGTGATCGAGGCCAGTTCTGTCTAATGGGTCCAGTCGGGTACCATGCGTTGTGTTTGAAAAGTTACAAACAACGGACATAGTCCGGGACAGTCACGTTTAGTAGCAATGGTCTTCTGTCATAAGTCACAGTGCCACCCAGTACTGATTCCAAGTTTGAATGGCACATTCATGTTCAGCACATGGCAGAAAGGCCCTTGTGAGGAAGAGAACTGTCGGAGAAATGTGGGCACTTTATAATGTATATTCTTAACAAGTGATCGGCTCCGTTTCGGCAGAGACTTTACACGATTCTTCAGGAGCCATTTTCATTTTCTGGGTCATTGAGTCGATTAAAGAAAGAACGTAAATGGCCTTTGTGGTAGGAATCGGGGAAGGAGTGAAGCATATTGGAGCAAGGGGAGAGAGAGGTTAAGAAGCGCTCATGCAGAATTGTCGCCGGCCGCACAGACACAACCTCACCGCTTAATCGGCAAGCTGTAATATATTTCGCTGTGCCGGTTGCACCGAGCTAAATTGTTTGGATACTGCTGCTTCATATAAGGGTGAGACAGGGAGGGGGTGAAGGGGTGAATGTGTGTGGCCGGGAAACTTGGGGAACAAGACTAGGAAGGGGGGATGCATTGTATTATTTCGTGAGAGAATTCGCGAGAAATAAAGCAGAGCTCACTTGCTTCTATTTGAAAATGATATGTTCTTGATATGACATTATCACAGCGGTCACACCGTGTACTCCGGTGGAAGTCAACAGTTGTTTCGGAGGGCCGTAATGCCTCCATCTTCATGGTCAAAGAGTCATCAAAACAAGAAACCAGCGGGGGCTGTCTGAGCTATTCTGTTAATTGCTAAGAGTGCAGAATCACAAGTAACTCAGCTGTTCACATGTTGCCTCCCAAAACTCGCCATGTCAGCACGTATTTGAGTTACTGTTTTATGGGATGTGACGCTGTGTAGTCTGGTAGATGTTTACGGAAGAATAGAAGGAACGCATTGCCCGCATCTTCAGGGTAGAGAAGTAAAACAAACGTTAAAAACAGTATCGCGTTAGGACTAACTAGGAGTCACGGCGTCAAGTACCACCTGGTGCATATTTGGATCATTGGGCTAGTCGTCTCTGTCCCTTATCAAAAGTCAAAGAGAAGTTCACACGCTAACAGAATTCACAATTTTCCATGCATAACACACGGTCTGTCCCCGTGAAGAGGCTCCACTCACTGTCAAACAAACAGGTACAAGTATACCAAAAATAAGCAGGGCCGCTGTCAGTCCAGGTTTTACAGAGAACATGCCATAACTCTCTCAGTTCATGCTATAAAGGCAGCTGAATCACTTGATGATCCTCAAGCTCAGGGTGCACGAATATTGTTCACAAAAGGATACGCGCCCGGACGACCGAACTGGAGTAAGGAGGGCGGAAAATTGTTTTGGGATCATGATAAGGTGACTGTGAAGTTATGCTTATGCTTACTTTATTAACCACTACGCCACGAAGCTGTGGGGGGAATATAATCGTAGCTCCAAAATACTTGACCATAGAACTAGATGTAAGCGAGTGGTCAGCTTCACGCCCCGGCCCTTTCATCCCCGGGGAAAGAGTCCACTTCACTCATTGGAAAGGAGGCTGGGTGGGCTCCAGAGCCGGTCTGGAAGCTGAGGAATACAGAGAATCTCTTGCCTCTGCCGGAAATCGAACCCCAATCGTCGCTATCCCGGCTGCTCTGAGGATCGTGATAGGGCCACGTTTGCCGAAGTAGAGATATGGATGCAGATGTAGCCCTAAGGGGCCTACCTGAACTGCAGATAGATGGATGGGAACGCATAAACCTGAACAAGACCCGTAGGATACAAATAAGTGAGGGAGGAAGGTTGAGGGATGTATGTGTGCCCAATGGGTGGACCACAAGACGTTAGGACCTCGAATCTCACATAGTGACTTGCATATTGTGACATGTAGATCCACTGCCAAGTAACACCTGTGTAAACAGGCGACAGTACAACATCCGTTGCTAAGGAACAGCTCTGTGGACACGCTGTTGGGGCAGTCCGTGTGGAAGCGATTCGAATACCTTTACCGTAGCCCAGCTAGTAGTAAGAGGCGACGAAAATGGAACCAGGTGCCTGAGGGTATAATTGAGCTATTCAAATCCTGGGGGATATAAATACAGGGACCCGGCCCTCCAGGTTCTGGGAGTCTCGAAACAGAGGCAATAAAATATGGTCGCGAGTCCCAAGGGACTGGGACCCACGATTGACTGCGCTGGCGAGGACAGCAGCAATTGTAAACGACAGGCCTGTCCTCTTGTCAGAGAGGGCGCAGCACATCAACAAAACCCGCTGTCTGACAGTAATATACATCTGGTGTTCGTCTCCAGATGGGGGCTTGACACTAAGAAGCACTCGCCAACTGACCATCGTTCGTAACATAACTTTGACTTTGACTCTGAGTTATAGTTGAGTCAGTCGAGAGTTGCAGTTGTGAGAAGCGAGAAGCTGGTAGCTGAGGCATGGGGCAATTCGGGAAGCTAGTGGAAGGGGAACGTCCACCGTTGGAAGCCGCCACCAAGCACCGGCTAGCGAAGGCTGATAAGATTTCGTGTTCTACAGTTACAGTATTCTTTGGAGTGTGCAACTTAGTGAGATTATCGTAATTATTTGTAATCCAGTAAATCGGATTACCAATCCAAACCCTGCCTATCGTCACTCAATCACGAGACAATATTTATTCCTGCAGTTAGGACAACTGCAGCTTCTAACTGGTTCGTTGTCTGTAGTGTATATGTGTCAGTTCGGTAGCTGCGGATAGAGGTTAGAGGAACGAGCAGGATGCGGAGTGCGCTCCGTAACTTCGCAGTTACTCCTCAACGATCCCAATTGCCTTTCCTTTACTATGACGTAATAAAGCACTGGAAGTACGTCTCAAGTTTTCTTCCGTCGTTCTTCCATTCTCTATCTCTCTCTCCTCTTTCGAAGCAGCTCATTTAACCTGATTACTTTCCTTCACTCGCCTCTCTCTCGAGCCCGTTTAATACGACAAGCTGTTATGATCTTCTCACCCTTTAATATTCCACTCTCTGCCTCTCTGTGCCATGTCTAAATCTTCGCTCACTGAGCTACACGGAGCGACTACTGGGTTCGCTATATAATTCGAGGCCACGTGACATCTGTTTGAAGAAGGGCAGAAACCTGTCCGCGTCTTGCGGTAAGACAGTGAACTGCGCCCGTGAAACAAACACGTTGTGACTAATAACACGGAAACGAGTGCTGAGCATTCTCGTCTTTGCAAGTAGACCATGAGAATCTGTTAAATATAGTTCAGAAAGTAAGTCACACTTTTAGAAGGCAACTTTACGGAGCAGAAGCCATGTGAGATTTTCGTTCCCATTGTAACGTTGAATACTAATTTTATTTTTTTAATATTTGAGATTATCACAGTGGTGAATATGAAGGGATCCATCATCTGGGAAATAACACAAAATATTCTGACGAAAGTCAATCGATGTTTCGGAGAAGCATGTCGCCTCCAGTTTCAGGGCCAAGCCAAGCAAGAAACCAACATGAAGCAGGTAGCAAGCAGAGTTGTTTTCTTGTAAGATTTACTCCCCGACGCTGAAGATGGAGGCGACATTTTCCTCCGAAACGTCAGCTGAATTTCAAAGGACTACAAGACATTATATTCCAGTAGACATAACTCTTCAAAATCTTACATACGTGTGTTGCAGATAACAGCCACGTAAGAACAACACAGACATATCCGAGCTGCGTAAATAACAGGTGTAATTATAACGGGATATAACTACCGAAACTTTTAAAAAACTAACAGTAACAACAAAAATATTATGTAACACATTATTTTCACATTACAGAAAACACCCACAGCGTGACAAGCTCAGATAAATATATTTTAACGAATGGTCGGTGACTACAAAGAAGAATAACATCTAAGAAGTCTCAATTTTAATTATAATTATATATTATAATTAATACTCAACATGGCGTTCACACGCGACATGTAATGTTAACATGCAGTGGAACAGTTTTGGCAAGATATATTTGCAGCTGATGATGGCCGTGTACGGTCGAAACATGTAGTGACAGAGAAGTAGGACAAGGGGATAAGTTGCATTTGAGACGTAAATATATACAAGTAAATTAAAAAGCTTACTTTTCCGTTAAATCTCTACAATATAGGAAGACCGCTCGCTTGAATAGCTATAAAAAGTAACAGCCTTGAGCTCAGTCCGTAGAAGGCCGACTAATAAGCATAATCACTTAGTGCATATACGCTCAAAGTAGGACAGTCTGTCAGTGGTTGAAACAAAGCAATTTGCAAGAGCACCAGTGATCAAAAGGTTTTAGCGGCTTCATCCAGTACTCGGGACACGCGGAAACACTAATCACAGTGTTTCATTTAAACCCATCTCCGTATAACGGTCATATGCATAATTATTCACATCTTAGGCAACCTCTCCGACACCTAACTGACGCTTATAGACTAATCTCCTGACTGCTGGAGCACGAAGAGCTACAGAGGAAAACAAAAAAGAAATCTACACACACTCCAAGTGAGTGTATTCCAATTGCATATACCGACACACTGGCCTTTCGAATATCACTCACATATCTAACAGAAAATTCACGCGAAACAACCGGTTTCTACTTCTAAAACAGTGTTGCCTATATTTCTTACATGACAAATCCTTTTTGGTTTTCATTAAACCCTAATGTCCCAGTCCAAATTTGTTACATTGAAATAGATGCAACCCCTTGCTGCCGAATTTATATTTATGATTAACGAGTACTTACCACCATACTGAAACTGAAAAAAGAAGCCCAAAATTTTAACACAAAAATGCCGACAAGTGTTTGAAATGTAATCATTCTAATTCCTCTGCTGCAACTCTGATGGAATTTCTTGTATCACTCACAAACTGCTTTTTCCGTAGGTGGTTCTGTGTGGTTCTTGGCCCGAAATCTCAGATGCACCGTCACAACTGACTCAAGGTTTTGCAAATTCCAAGACAAAGAACGCTTTTTATCCCCTGTCCTCGCCATCTTTCGTCACGACTGCCTCCTAGCGGTGATACCTGCAAGCGTGCCATGGTGCCTATTACCCCGAACAAACTTGGAGACATGTCTCTCTGTATTGGTTGCTACGCTGCCGAATTCGGAAGTTCCGGAGGGACTTATGAATTTAATCTGTATGCGGATTAACAATTCTGACGGATGAGATGTAACGGATTTGCTCGAAACGTATCTAGGCAACGGCTCGGTAAACACGGTCAACGTGCAACAATGGAAGATGCGTCTCAGTGGGCGAATTTGATTGGGCGTTGCTAGGCAACAGCGCACCATTGAAGACGCTGGCTAGGAATCACGCGACTTGTTCTCTGTGTGGTCTTCCTTATGCAACATCAGAACTGTGTTTTCTGTGTGGTCTGTGCGGAGGCTATATAACGAGAATAACACCAGCAGTTCAATTCAGTTCTCGGTAGGAGACAGCCACGGGATGTTTGTAGAAGACCTGTGAAGACATAACGTGTGAACTGAAGACTTGCGTGCTGTAATTACCGTAATATTGAAAGTGTTACAATTATTTGTAGTTAAAACTAGTGAGAATCCAATAAGCCGATTCATCAATTCAAACCCGCGTCTTAGACACCGCTACACGGGACAACTGGTGTTAGAATTTGTACGAATCGGATCATAGTGATCGATTCTTGGAACGAAGATCTATTTTACAGTGTCATTTGACAACATCAGCTAAATCTGACATTAAAAATTACTTTCTCGTAGCCTAATCCCCAAACAGGATTCTCTAAGGCAGTGCTACTCAACCGCCTGGCCGCAGCCCAGTAGTGGGCCCTGGCATCAATTATACTGGGCCGCGAGAGGCTCTTCTGGAATTTGCCATTTTCATTTTCTAAACATTTTTCATGAATAAATATTTTATAGTGGAAATATTCTGAGGAGAATGATATTTGTGTCGAGAAGCTCAGACACAGAACACCTAAATCTGTGTAGCAGATGTCAGTGACCAAGCGGCATATTTTTAAACATTGAAGTATTCATGAATAATAGGGAATTTTCAGACATCCAAATCTTTCAACATTCGGGAAAGGCAATACCGATGTTTATGACAAGTCATAAAAATTGTCTGCAAGCCGATTACAACAATGGGCGGCATATACTCTGTTCTCAGAACTGAGCGAAATAACACCTGTGTTGCAAATGTCTGTGACCAATCAGCAAGGAAGTATAAAGAAAATATTTTCACTAAAATTGAAGATCAAGGCAGTCTGTATCCGGTTCTTAAATCTAGTAATACTGAATACTGTTTCTTCGCAAGTTCGCATTGCAGTGCGCAAGTGCTTGTTTCGAAACCTGAGTGATTTAAATTTTAATGTGAATAAGAGACAGGGGACTTTGTTAATTTTGGTGTTAAGAAATCTCGTATTGAAGGTGTTTGTGACGCAACTAGTAGTGATTCATCCACCTCAAGCCTACATAGCGATCTCCAGGATGTACAAAATGAAGGGAAAACCACCAGCACACAGAAGAATAAATCTGTATCCATTCGTAAGTACATGGACAGCTACTTAAAATTTGGTTTCATACAATGCCCTAACACTGACCAATTGCCACGACCTCAATGTGTCATTTGTGCTGTTATTCTGGGAAATAAAGCTATGAAACCATCGCGACTTACCCGACATCTCAACACAAGACATTCTGATCTAGTCAACAAACCCATTGAATTCTTTATGCGTAAAAGAAATGCACTTAAAGTAGAAAAGAAAATTATTTACCAAGCTTCAACCACTGACACTTCACTTCTGACGGCATCCTATTTAATATCACTACAGATAGCTAAATGTAAAAAACCATATTCCATTGGGGAAGAACTCATTAAACCTTCTTTGACTGCTGCTTTTAATGAAGTATTAGGCCAGTCTGCGGCAAGTAAAATGAAATACATCCCATTGTCGAATGATACAGTTGGTATGCGTATATCTTATATGGCAGAAGATACAGAAACGCAAGTCTCTGTAAAAATTAAAAAATCGAAATTGTCTGTATTAGAGATATTCAGAACAGCAGCATTTTACTTAAGTATGTACAATATATTGACCATGATGAGAGTGACATGAAGGAAGACATTTTAAGTGTTTCTGAATTACTTACGCACACTACCAGCAGTGAAATTTTCAAAGTTTTAAATGGTTTCATTGAAGAGAGAGGTCTCGAATGGAAAAATTGCATTGGAGTTTGCACTGACGGCGCTGCCTGTCTTACAGGTAGAAATTCAGGTTTGGTCACTAAAATTAAGGATATGGCGGGCAATAACTTAAGTGTCAATGCATTGCTACATTCATAGGCAAAACCTGGCCTCAAAAGAAATGGCACCCGAGCTTAATGAAGCCCTGTCTCAATCTGTTAAGATTATTAATTATATAAATAACAGTGCTTTAAATACAAGAATGTTGAAAGCATTGTGCGATGAAATGGGCTCTGATCATCAAAATCTTCTTTTCCATTCGGAAGTTCGTTGGTTGTCCTGCAGTAAAGTTCTCAGGAGGTTATATGAACTCCGAAGAGAAGTCGAGCTCTTTCTAATTGATAAGAAAAGTAACCTCTCCCATTATTTCCAGGATAAGAAATGGGTAGCCAGACTGGCGTATCTCAGCGACATATTTTTTTACACGAACGAGTTGAATTTAAAACTTCAAGGTCCAGACACAGCAATATTTAATGCTTGGAACAAGATCGAATCATTCAAAAAGAAACTCAAACTCTGGCTTAATATGATTGCAGAAGGAAACAATGAAATGTTTCAGTCGTATTCAGATTATATTATGGAAGCAGATGGTTTCTATTCACAGAATTCAGTTTCAGATATTATTGCAGTCCACTTGAAGATGATGATGTCGTTTGAAAAATATTATCCCGAACATGAGGATCCCCGGAGGCAAAATATGTGGATTGTGAACCCTTTTGTTGAACACAAAGAGACAGCCCTTTCCCATGAACAATCCCTTCAACTTATTGACGTATCATCGGATAAAGGACTGGAAAGTACTTTTAGTACTACAAGTAAATCGAAATTCTGAATAAGAATGAAAAATGAATATCCAAATTTACATGAAAGAGCAGTGAGGTTCCTTCTTTGTTTTTCCACCACATATCGTTGTGACACTGCATTTTCTGCCATGACGGTGATTAAAACGAAACAGAGGAACTGCCTGCAACTTTCGGATTGTCTCCGTTTGGCTCTCACTTCAATTCATCCCCGAATTAATAAGCTAACGGACGGAAAACAGAAACAGAAGTCTCACAAGCCTAACTAAAACCTTCCAAGCTCAGTAGTGATAAAAGAAACTAAGTTTAATTTTCCAATAAGTTATTATTGCTCTGTTAAAGTGCTGCGTCTTTATAATCAAAATATTAAATAGTGTTGGAAGTAGTGTTTAGAATTGAGAGATTCATACATTTTTATTTATCAAATTATATAATTTACATATATAATTATTTGGCGTGTTTATGTGATAATAGGTGTTTCGCCGGCAAGTTGACATCCTTCTGCTTCTTCCCCTACTCAGCTGACTTCTATTGTGAGTTACAATGCATAAATATTTTTCTCACTGCCGTTTTTTTTCAAACCAACATCATTAAAATCAATTTAATAATACAATAATCAATTTTACGCTGAATAACATAATTTTCTGGTGTTCAGCATGGGACATGTCAATGAAAATTAGCACAAATTAATTTAATGATGTTAGTCTGAGGAAACTACAAAATGCTACAAGATTTTATTAGTCCAGTGATTGATAACTAATTTAAATGTAATTTTATGTTTGTCAACATGCCACACCATATACATAAGTGTACTAATACTCTTTATGATTATGCTATAATTAATTACTAATATTACGTGAGCTTAATGCATGACCTTTAACAAAACTGGAAAGGTATTTACGAGTAAATTTGTTGGGGCTGGGCCCTCGTCTTATAAAGAAGAACTTACTGGGTCGCGGTCTCATGAAGGTTGAGAGCCACTGCTCTAAGGTCTAGGTATAAAGGAAAATAATGCAGTTACCAGTCGCTAAGATACTTGGACCCTTCAAAGCGAAAACTGCACCTAAATTAATTTTAAATATCTGTTCTTATTTCCAAGAAAACACACTGCATCTGTTACAGAATATTGTTTATAAATGTGTGGAAGAATAGTAGCTCTTTTATGAGAGCAACAGTATCCGGGTAGATCAGTCAATGCAGTGTGACTAGGCTATGTGATGAACGACTAAGGAATTAGGGTTCCATTCTCGTTGGTGGAGGAAATTCTTCACTTCTCCACGGAACCCAGACCAAATTTGGGTCCCAAGAGCCTCCAATCCAATTAGTACGCCGGGCTCTTTGTCCAGGACTAAATCGACCGGAGCATGAAGCTAACCACTCCTATCCATTTAGTGTCGAGTTTAAAAAATAGATAATCAAGTTTCAATTCTTGTGTGCGTCATAATACAAACTTGTTTCTTGCTGCCAATTTCTTTGCTCTTTTGTGAGCAAATGTTTAAGAAGTAAGGGTAATGTTGTATACTTACGAAAAGAAACATGTGTACTCCACATCTGTCACGTTCGTCTTAAGTAATGCACAGTCTTGTGCACGTGTCTGAAATGTCTACAACCAACTGCTTTCCACTAAACACATATCAGTCCTTACTGTATTACTCCTTCTGAGCCTGATTCACTGCCTGACTACCAAATGTTGCTACTCCTCGCCAGGACAGTCAGGCGGCTATGAAAGCCTTCCCGATGCTCTCTTCTTAAAGATTAAGTCCGAATTTCTTCTAAACCATATACAAACATTCAGTTTCTACCTCACAGGAAACATTACGTCTCCGCTACAAAGACCAGCCGGTTAATGCTGTTTATTGTGAGAATCATATAAAACGCAAATGAGCTCTGTGGGCAGAGCGCGGTAGCGTAGTTGGTTGAGGCACTGTGCTAGAAGCTGAAAGACCATGGGTTCGATTCCCGATGAAGTCATTCGATTTTTCTATTGATCTAATCCTTCCGGCCGCATTGTGGCCCTGGGGTCGAGTCAGCCTCTAACAGAAATGAGTATCAGGAATCTTCATGGGGGTAAAGGGCAGCGGGCGCGTAAGGTTGACAACCTCATCGCCATTTGTGAGCCGATTGTCTAGTGAAGTTGTAGGAACTTCGATGTTTCACAACCCTATGGGCCTCCACGGCTTGTTGCAGGGAAAGCTATTTTCCAAAGCATGCGGTGTACTCGTATATACAAACCACTTGGCTTGAAGGGGTTAAGAAACCTGCCACTCCTGATCTGAGAGCAGTTCTACTACTCAGAGCACGCACGTAATGTCGCTCCAAATGACGAGACACAGTGCAAAGATACAGGCAATGTATGTACACGTATATCGTAATATTTGAGGAGCGGTCATCTGTGAAATTAATTAATGGGACTGCCATGGTTTTGCTCCCATGGCTCATGTCAGTGAGGTGGGAGACAGACTGAGATGCTCCTAAAACGCATTTTAATCTTCGTGTGAAGGGTCTGTTAGTTTTGTATGGTTTTAATCAAAACTGAAGGACGGCGACAGATTTTAATAAAACTCCCCATTTTAACTGTCACTAAAATTCATCTGCGTGGGGAGGCGAGTTGTCTCATGGAAGCAGATGGGCGAAGGGACGGCCAGAAGAAGGGCACATACGAAAAAGTGATACTTCCTGTTCAGAGTTTTCCGGAAAGCGTCTACGAAATTTTCTCAGTCCATTACAAAGCAACGTGGTTTCTTCCGTGTTCAAAGAAACCAATTTTGTTGATTTCCAGAAGTGACTGAGCAATTTATTGCATAAATAAAGGTTTTCCTCGCCTTTTACAACAAGCAACGAAATACGCGCCTTCTACACGTATATGAGCGGCAGTATTCACTTATTTTGGCCGTAGAAACATCCGAATAAAAAACGAAGCATGTAGTGATGAAACACAATAACAAAATGTTAAATCACGAAAAGATGCTGACAGTAGCTCAGCTGAACCAGAAATTTACCGGTCTCTATGGCACAGTTACCCGAGATCACAGGAGCCACTTGGACCAAAAGGGCCCAGTTCAGGGCTTTTTTCCTAACCGCCATCTCGATTTTAGACTTGAGGTTTACATGGCGGCCAAAATTCATACCGTTGTTTCGTGTCATGAAACCGTGTAGACTTGTAGTATGGTATGATATCTTCAGAGGAACATAGTACTTACATGTCCCGAATTGTATTGTCACATCGACGCGCATCTATTTCAAATATTCTTCTCAGATTTTACAAAATTTTGCATTCGTTAACTCCCCATCAGGCTGTATAGTGACCATCTACATAACAATTACTTAAAAATTAAATAAAACACACAAAAATGTTAGGATTAATTTTTGTGGGTATAACAACAATACCCCCTTCCAAAGGTGTCTCCACCTTGTGGTGGTGGTGGGGCTTGCGTGACTCTGTGACCTGGAGAACTATGCCGGCGGTAGTTGAACTACCGGTAGGGTCAACCATGCCGGAAAGGTCAAAGGACAGGGTCCTCCAGGTTGTGGGTTGGGCATGAGGATAACAACCTCATCCTGTAAAAAGAATTGTTTTCAGAAACATAAGCATTCACGGGTAAGTGGAACATACGGAAAACGGACTAAGCAAAGGACAAGGAACAATCATATTGTGATGGCAACTTGGATTGTACGCACAATACTGCAACCAGGAAAGATTCAGGAAGTAGCCCAAGAAATGTTCCAAAAGAAGAAAAAGAAGAAGCAGGATGAGATGGCCAGACGATGTTGAGAACGACCTGAAGATTAAGGAGAAAAATGGATAGAGAAGATGAGGAATAGAGAGCAGTGGAGCCTGGTTGTAGAGGAGACCAAGGCTCACCAAGGGCTGTAGCGCCGACTGCTAGGTATAACAATACACCGTGATTCTATATCAAAAAACGATGCAAAGCATAAAGAAAAAATTTATTCTCCCCATGCCTGCTATATGCCCAGCTCATCTCATCATTATTAATCTGATCACCCCATTCGCTACACCTACCTACTTACCTTCCTACCTACCTACCTAACTACTCACCTAACCTAACCACCCACCCAGACACCTACCAACCTACACACCAACCTACCACACACGTACCTACCCGCACTACCTACTTATTCACCTAACGTAACCACCCACCCAGCCACCTACCTACCTACACACCCACCTACCAACTACCTACCTACTTATCTAGCTACCCACCCATCCACCTACCTACATACCTACCCACCTACCCATGTACATACCTACCTACCTACATATCTATGGCTGTACAGTCCTTTTGTTGAACCTTGGCCGCTTTTTCAGTTTCTCAGTCTTACATACAGTCGGTATAACGCCTTAGACAGGAGATCAGAAAATCTAAGACCGCTACGTACACGCAGAACACAAACAGAGTATAAATGCATACAGACATCCATGCCTCGAGTACGATTCAAACCCACAATTCCAGAGATCGAGCGGGCGAAGTCGGTTCATGTCTTAGACGCGCGGCCACTACAATCGGCATTTGCTCCACCCACACGCCTCAAATAATGCAGACTATGAAACCAGACACAAACAGAAGGACCATTTGGTGCTAGCCTCGCCTCCAAAACATGTGACTGGGCACTTTAAAGAGCCAATTGCTTATTCCATTATCGAAATCATTATTTTAATTTTAGGGACTGGATCCGTTCAATTAGCGAAATGCGTCCAAACAACACAAAGTCGAAGTTTCGTGACGTCATTAAATTCAAGAGGCCATTATCTTGATTAGTCTCGACTAACGGCCATGTACTCGCCCGGACCCAGAGTTCAGCTCCTGCCGCATTTTCGGAGGACCGACAGGCGCGGGAGGAACAGCTGGCCGCACGGCAGTCCCCAGTTATGAATTATTAGTGTTCAGGTTGTTTCGCTGCATATGCGAATTATGAAGTCCGTGAGGATTAGGAAGGAGACCACCGTTGCATGTTTAAATGCATTATTTCAAAATTGTTATCATCACAGTGGCGGCGCGGTCTAAGGCATGAACCGCCTCCGCCTGCTGGAGCACAGGGATCGTGGGTTCGAATCCCACTCGAGATACTAATGTCTGTGAGCATTTACTCTGTGTTTATGTTATTCTGTGCGTTGATAGCGGCGTTGCGACGGGCTGATCCCCCGTCCAAGAAGTGCTACTTAATGTGCATAGATTAAGAAACTAAAAAGAAGGCAATTTCACATGGACTGTAGAGCCACAGACAGATTTCAACATTTTTCCGGAGATAGTCGAAAACATTTCGATCGTACGTTTCTAATTCTGCTAAGTACCGAACCGCGTACCTCTCGGTGTAAGTTTTAGGGCGTTACGACCGCACCAGTCTCCACGGAGTAAGTCTCAAGAATCGGATACTTAAACTAGGGCTGGGCGCACCCCCCCCCCCATCCATACGTCTTAATGGTGCGTGCTTAAGTAATTAGGCACGGGAACATTTTACTTCTACATTTGGGGCTGAGGATACGGAAAATAGCAAGATTCACTACGACGGTGATAAATAACCTTCCAACGGGAGAAGTGGAGGCATGCGGTATTGCAGTTGGTTGAGGCACTCTGCTACAAGCAGGAAAGTCGAGGGTTTGATTCTCGAAGAGGTCACTGGATTTTTCAATTGACTTAATCCTTCCAGCTTCACTATGTCCCTGGGCTAGACTCAGCTTCTAAGAGCAAGGGTACACCAAGGAAACTGGCAACCGCAACGCAACCGCAATTTCCGAGAAATGTTATCAGCCTGAGTTGAACACGTGTTACTGAATGGAGCAGCGCACATTGAGGAAACGGCGACGCAACTCGCGGAAAGACTGAGAAACTCAACTTTCAGGCAACGGAGCATGCCAGTCTTCTCACAATTGCGTCGTCGCCTGGTTTCCTAGTGTCAGCTGTTCTATAACGCCTGTCATTGATTCATTTGTTTGTTAAGGTGGGACGAAAGTTTGACAAAGGTACTAATTTTGCTCTATGCAGTTAATTGAGCAAGAGTCTGGTATATATGACAAACGCCACCCAGACTATGCTAAGCGGAGAAAATAGATTTGACTTCGAAAAGAATTTCTAAGAGACGAAGGAGTTGGGATCCGGGTTAAGTACTTTCGAAACAATATTAGCGCCTCAGTTTACACTGTCGCAGGAGAATGGGTGCACCCAATGTTTTCTTTTCCTAACATTGTATTTAAGCATTATGTTGCAATAAGATATCATGTATTTCACATATATTTCCGCCTTAAATGCAACGTATTACATAGTCTCCCTTTTTCCACATCACATGGTTCAGCTGTATGCGGCCATCATCAAGTGTCTTCTATCTTGCTAAAATAGTTGCACTGTATATCGAAATTTTGTATTGCCTGTGAACTCGACATTTCCTGATTAAATAAATGGATCTTAGTTAAGCAAATTAATTAACTTCCCAATATTTTCCTTATGGCCTTCGTCCTCTCTTTTCACGCCGCCTCAACCGGTCCAACTACCGCCATATTATGACAGGATCACTATTATTATCTTCGACTGCAGAAGGTAAGTGCACGAAGTTACAAAATACAATACTGCAGTACGTCGGACGAACACACCCACTTGAGATGATGTGAGCAACTAATCAAAGAAAAGTTTCCTCAGTGTGCGCCTGATAATCTGGAAACCAGTTGCCTGCTTGAATTCGGCAACATTTCTCGGAAATTGGGATTGCGTTGCGGTTGCCAGTTTCCTTGGTGTGCCCTCGCCTTAACAGAAATGAGTATCAAGAATCTTCCGGGGGGTTAAGGGCAGCCGGCGCGTAAGGCTGAAAACCTCACCGCCGTCTGTGAGCCTATTTGTGTAGAAAATATGGGAGCTGCGACGTATCACAAACCTATGGGCCTCCAAGGCATATTGCAGGAAGGCCGTAAGGGGGAGGTACGCATAGGTCCGTAGACTTCCTATGAAGACCAGTATCATTACCTCACGATCACTGACGAAGCTGTGTTGCGGATGGTGCCCCAAATGGTAAAGCTTCTGACTTATAACTGAGCGGAGCTGGTTCGGACATTAGCCGGCACATCGATTATCCTAAGGGTTAACTTCGGTCAGTCCAGGCGAATGTCTTGACAGTACAGTAAACCCCCGGTAATCTGATTACAGTTAATCTGGATGTCGGATAATCCGGATCGAAATACGAAAAATAGAAGAAAAATATGTTCACAATCAATACACACTTTAATAGATACATGGGATTTGGGAGCAAGAGGAATTTCAGACTGTGTTGAGAGACTGAAACTACGCAAGAAAATATGCAAGACTGGCTTGAGCTGGATGAAGGAGACCCTGGATTTCAGCTTCTGATAGAGGAAGAAATTGCTGCAGTGACATGTTTGTTATTTACTTTCATTAACACTATGAATATTATTAAATTTGTTTGTCTTTTAGGGCTACCTTTTGTTTCATTAATCCGGGTTATCGCTTAATCCGGATGTCCTCACACCCTCAATTAATCCCGATTAGCGAGTGTTTACTGTACCTTTAAATGATACCAACTCCGCTTCCATTCGCTACTGCCCAGTCACTCGACGCCGTAAGTCGAGCTGTGGCAGCCTTGCTAAACGACCTACCCGCTACCTGCAAAGCTCTCTGCGTCTCCAGACAAACTCCTGATGCTGTTTCACACGAGGAAGTAACTTTAACCTAACATTAGAAGGAAAGAACTGTATCATTAGCCTTCATAAACGCTAACTTACTTAGATATAGATCAAGAAATTTCTGCGCTGTAACATGTGACACCTGCCGATCGCAGTGGCCGCGCTGCCTAAGGCTAGGGGCCCACTGACGCGACAAGCCGCGCGCGATTTGTCGAGTGCTGTCGCTCGCGGCCATTATTTGTATTGCTTTTATGAGCCGCGCGCGGTTAAGTTTTGGAATGCGGCAGAGCTGTCGCACGCCTAATATGTACAATTAACAGACGCGCGCGACAAAGAGCGGCTAGCCGCTCACGACTAGTCGCGTCAGTGGGTTTTCAGCCTAAAACATGCACTTTTTTCACCTGCTTGAATACTGGGATCGTGGTTTCGATTCCCACTAGAGGCACTGACGTCTGTGTTCGTTTATTCGGTGTTGGTGCTGTCCTGTGTGTAGGTAGCAGCCTTGCGACGGGCTGATCACCCCTCCAAGGGGTCCTACCAACTGTGTGTAGAATTAGGGAACTGCAATAGCGGCCAGGACCCAAATAATGGTTGTGGAGTCACTGATGATT
Source organism: Cryptotermes secundus (assembly GCF_002891405.2). NCBI lineage: Eukaryota > Metazoa > Arthropoda > Insecta > Blattodea > Kalotermitidae > Cryptotermes > Cryptotermes secundus. Next base: position 620,653 of record NW_019739218.1, on the reverse strand, counting down.
GAATGAATATGGCACACCTGAATCGCATATCGTTTCTCTTAGCTCTCCTTCTGGCAGAGGCTAAATGCATGGGCCCACGTTCGTGTCACCAGTACCAGTTTTCTTTTGAGTTTAGCATCCCACTGTTTTCTACATATGCGATCGGATAATGCTTATGAACAAGGAACCCAGGTTGTCTGAGGATGTATGGCGTGAGACTTCAGATGATTGATGCTCAAGTGTATATACCACCTGATGATGACGCGGAAATTGGGCAGACACATACAGTGGGTGAGAATAAAACACTATTGATACTGGACAATTGTGTCGATGGTGTGTATTATAATAATGATTTGTATATTGTCATGTGTATGAGTGACTACAGACGGAGTTTGGATTGGTTATTGGATTTATTGAACACTTACGGATCCGTGATTACAAATAATTATAACCGTTTCGCTCTAATAGAGCCCTCCCAATTTTAGTTAAAATTTCACTGTACTGCAGCCCTTCCAGTGTCATATAAAATTAATTCCGATCGTATGCATTGCCTCTACCAGAAGCATGAAAGGGCTCTGCCTGGGAACCTTCAAAATCGGACCGCTCTGTTGCAGTGCAATTGCTGTTTAACCGTGACGTGGCTTAAATCTTTGTTGCGTACGCAGATATCAGCACGGACCGCGCAGAAAACTAGTTCCTCTATTGCTGTTTATGGGCCATTACATAGCAACAGCTGTTGTATAGTTGCTTATTTCGCTGTCGTTGCCTAGCAACGGGTCTCTTTGTTACAATATGTTTCTATATTGAAGGCAGCATATATCAGACGTGACCGGAAAGGTCGCCCTATTTCCACACCACGGAAAAGTATGGAGGAGTGGAGGTACATCTCCAAGCATTGTTATCTCCGCCACTAGATGCAGCTGAGTGGTGATCTTCACGCTCTGGCCGCTTTACCGCCGAGTAAGAAGATCGGCACCAATTGTATATGGGAGGCTTTTTGTCCCCAGAGTCGGTCTGGGTGTTGAAGGAATGAGAACAAATTCTTTACCTTCCAAGAATGGAGTCAAACCATGCGCCGCCTAACATAGGGCACTGTCACTATTTTACTGAGCTATCTCGGACTGGTCTGAAGGAAATGTTACGAAAACTGCGCCTGCCGTTCATAATAGCAAGTTATCGACAAAATCAGATGCCAAGACGAATGGCGCTTCCAGAGGGCATTTACGATCGTGCGTTGATCAAAGGAAAACTTTTACGCTTCACTAAACATATACAGGAGAGTGACTGCCTACTCAACGTGTACAGTGCAAGTAACATGGATATAACTTGCGGAACGGGGCACGAGCGAGAACGGCTTAAGCTCATTCAATTTATTCTCTGTGCAGCTAAAAGAGTCCTATAAAATAAGGTAAAACTATCCCTGTAACAATTCGTGGAGGCCCATGGTATTCTGAGATATCGAGCCTTCCACATTTTCCAGACACTCGGCTCACAGACGGCGGTGAGGCTGTCAAGATTTATGCGCCGGCTGCACCTTTACCCCCCAGGGAGGTTCTTGGTACTCAATTTTCTTAGAGGCTGAGTTGACCCCAGGGCCATAATGGCGGATGTAAGGATTGGGTCAATTAAAATACCCAATGAACTCATCGGCAACCGAACCCACGACCTTCCGTCTTGTTCCTATAGCAAACATATTTATAAAGTTCTTTTAAAACATTTTCAATGCCATGAAGAAATTGGAGAAACTTGGTACACATACGTTATGTTCCTTTATCTTACCATGTAAGTATCTGATTAATTAGTCGTTTGAAATTCATTCATTCATTCATCAATGGCTCTACAGGTCTTAGTTGGGCCCTAACTAATTCTTCAGTTTCGTAATTTGTTTTACATAGTAGGTAGGACATTTCTGAGGGGGATCAGCCCTCCGCTAGGTCGCTATCTACACACAGAGCGACAACATAAATACAGAATAAACACACATACAGACATCCATGCCATGAGTGGGATTCGAACACACGATCCAAGCGTTCGAACGAGCGAAGACAGTTTATGCCTTCGACTGCGAGGCCACTGTGATCGGCAGTCGTTTGAAATAAGACACAGATTTGTCTTTTCCGCCGGGACTTAACAGTTCCTAACATTTCCAGCATCCAACAAATTCACAGAAAGCTATGGGACTAACAACCTGATATTCAGCCCGCAATATGTATTGCCCTTTTACCGAAGCGGAACACTGTAGTCTGCAAACCACTTCGAAGAAAATTTTCGTCACTTCTAGATAGATACAAACTGCTCTTCAGTGAAACGTAAAAGTGCATTGCATGGTTTTATTTTCTTCATTCAAAGTTTTGTTACAGTCCTCACTCACTCACTCATGGAGCTGAGCCCTGCTCGAGAAGCTGCCAATTGTGCAGCTACTCAAGGATTTCCCAGCATTATATGGAACCCGAAGGTTCATTACCGTGTTCACAAGAGCCCTCCACTGATCCTTATCCTGAGCCAGATCAATCCAATCCCATCCTATCTCTCTAAGATCCATGTGGTCTCCTTCCTTCTGGCTTTCCCACTAATATCCTACATGCATTCCTCTTCTCCCCATGTGTGCTACATGCCCTACCTATATCATCCTCCTTGAGTTGATCATTCTAATTATACTTGGAGAAGAGTACAAGTTATGAAGCTCTTCATTACGAAGTTTTCTCCGACCTCCTGTAACTTCATTTTGTTACAGACCTTGTTCCCTTTATTAACGGCCTTCACCATCATAAACAGATAGAATACATAGTTAAACAAGGCACTGCAGATCACGGTAACCGCGCAGTCTAAGGCATGAACTGTCTTCCCCACTCAGACACTTGGATCGTGTGTTCGGAGCCCACTCGAGGCATGGATGTCTGTGTATGTGTTTATTCTGTGCTTGTGTTGTCCTGTGTGCAGGTAGAGGCCTCACGACGGGCTGAACACTCGTCCAAGGAGTCCTAATCTCTGTGCTAAAAAGATTACGAAACTGAAAAAAAAAGAGGCCGGGGCCCAATAAAGGGCTGTAGAGCCATTGATGAATGAATGAAACAATGTATTATATTTTGTAATTACGATTTACGAATCGCTATTTCGAACAATGTTGCAACATTGTATCGGGACTGGATATGAGAAAGCGTACAAAACAGCGTTCCGCCAGGCAACATCGAATGCCCGCTGATTACAAACGGAAATCAGAGAACAACAAAACAAGAAACTGCTTCCGATATGGAACAAATGAGAGACATACCTTTCGTCATGACATTCCCGTCTGCTTTGTAACGCACACACACGGGAAGTTGTAACACAAAACTTCCTGTTTATTTAGTTAACCATCTGAATGCTTTTTTTTTTTTTTTGCAATTTCCGAAATGAATGTGTATTATATGGAATGAGAAAAAATAGTTGGGATCAGCAAGACACAAATTGCAGTAAGTGGAAATTCCTGATCTATTTTACCCGGTCCAATTACAGACAAAAAATGTGGACGTACGATGAAGAAAAATTTTAATTTCACCCAAATTCTCGCAAATTTTAGAAAAATATGTTACTTGATTTCTAGGACATTAGAGTAATATGAATATAGCATAGTTAAGAATTCACATGAACTCGGTTCCTACAGTTAACATCACGGTCTACCACTCCTGTAAACGGCATAATAATGTACTATCATGTATATTAGTGACTATTAGACGCGGTTTCTATTGGATGATTGGATGTGTTGCATTTATACACCTTACCCACAACTATAAGTGATACAGCGCTATCGTTGATGTACACATTCTATAGTTCACCTTTACGCACACACTAGGGTTCTCAGTTTTCACTAGTCGTATCCTTGCAACGGGTTGCAACACAGTAATTATACCAGTCTCTGTAATTTCAGCATATATGAAGTCTTTTTTCACAGCCAAATTAATTTCTTACTATTTTTTGTATATCATTCGGCTGCCGTCTCAAGAAACTATCTCAATTCATTTCTCCTCAGCTGGTCTCAGATCCCAGTTATACAGTGTCGGGGCGGATCCAAAAGAAAACACCGTTTCCTTCGTTATAGTTCAACAATACCTCGATTGTTGCTTGTTTATTCGTTGCCGCTGGAACCTCTTTACCGAGTAGTTGCTTGGTAATGAACGTCTACTCTGGCTTCGCTATTCCGGCTTTCAGGCGTTATGTCACAGTGCTTTACCGTGGTAACAGTGCAAAACTGTCCAGCACGCTGGCTCAAATGGTAACATTTTACATTCATATACAGGAAGTGCCCGTTTCGAATCATGGGCTGAACACCAACTATCCTAACTGAGATTTCTCGAGGTTTCCTTCAGTCACTCCACGGATATGCATCGATAACACCTTAAGATCAGGCCCGAATCGCTTCTCGACCATGCGTTACTGAGAGCGTCTTTACGTAAACTGTGAACAACGAGGCACTGGATTGTTTATCTCAAAGTCAACGTAACAGAGTCGGACCAGCGGGGTGGCTACTTAATCCGGACGACTCACAAGAGATGCGCGGTAAATCTCACTGACTCTGTTCAGCAGCTTAAGGTCTCTATCGAAGCTTTCGTCGTCATCAAGAACAATGTTACGTGACTGAATGCGGACTTTTACACAACTCGTGACTACAAGTGACTACGCAGTCTCACTGAGTTACACACTCCAAAGATCACTGTTAACTATACCACACATCAAGCCTTCTCAGGCTTCACTAACCGTTTCTTGATAGCGATTTCCAACGGTAGATGTTCAATTCCTATGAGATCCCAAACTACCTCAGCTACCAGCGTCTCACTTCTCACAACTGCGATTCTCAACCGACTCAGCTGAAATACTAGTCCTCGTTATGTAGCTCAGATACGGATCGCAGAGAAAACGCGTCTTCTTTTATTTCGTGTTCTCTCGTCAGGAAAACGTGATCACAGAGCTGTTCCCTAGCAACGGCTGTTGCACTGTCGTCTGTTTAAATAGCCGTTACTTGGTAGTGGGCTTAACTAACTAATTTCATGGAGCTGAGTCCCTCCTGAGAAACCGCCAGTCATGCAGCTGCCAACAATTTCCCAAATTTATTGAACCTGAAGGTTCATTACCGCATTAACAAAAGCCCCTCCCACTGGTCCCTATCCTGAGCCAGGTCAATCGAGTCCATACCAACCCATCTAAGAATCATTTTAATATTATCAACCCACCTACGTCTCGGTCTACCTAGTATTGTCCTTCCTTCTGGATTTCCCACCAATGTCCTATATTCATTCCTCTTCGCCCCATTCGTGCTACGTGTCCTAGTTTTATAACCTCGGTACGAGCCGCACAGGAAACATCTCCATCATTGCGTGTTCTCTCGTTCCCGGGGAAGCGTGTCCACAGAGATGTCCCGTAGCAACGGCTGTTGTACTCTCACCTGTTTATTTTAATACGCTTAGTGGGGGGTGGAGTCCAGCTGGGTCCACTCGGCACGGCGGCCACTGATTGGCCTATTATATCTGCCCTCCCGGTGATTATGATGATGGAGAATTTGGTGGAATGAAGATTTGCAGGGGAAACCGAGCCCCAGCGCCACTTTGTCCGCTAAAAATCACACTTGGCCATACCCGGGATCGAACCGGGGCCGCCGGGGTGGGAAGCCAGCGACTAACCGCTTGAGCTATGGCGCGGCCACTCTCACCTGTTTATAGAGCTGTTACTTAGCAATGCGTCTACATGTCACAATATAATTCATACGAATCTTTTCAAGACGAGTTCACCTAAATAACACTTGAAACATATTACTTCATAAAAATTCCCTATGTCTCTATTAGAAAGACGAAAACATTAAATGTTGATTAGGGAAATAATCGCTGCTCATTTCCTACAATCGTACAAAAGAAATAAATGCATTCTAGTGGCAAAGCGGTTTGCTCTCTGATATTCAAGCAGGCTGCATGTATAGTGGTCTTAACGGCATGATAAATCTTGCGAAGCTGGTAGCCGCTCGACTTGTTATTTGCGTTCATTTATACGTTTATTTACTAAAAGCTGATGCCAGTGACTCATGCTCGATAGATCATTACAATCCCGTCAACACAACCGCGGAGGCTTGCAGAGCCGTCAGTAAATTATGGTCATGAGTCCCTTGGTAGTCAGAACCAGGAATCGCTGTACTGGCGACAGCTAACAGCAAATTGGCGGTCCTTCAGTCAGGCAGCCCGAGCAATACACAGAAAGGCTGATCCCTCCTCTCGTCAAAGCCACAGTTTTAAAACACGCACACGTCTAGGACAGAAGAAAAATCATGGTCATAGGATTTTATGACACCCGTGCTGTCGAGTACCAGCAAATGAGACCGACCTACAACACAACAACCCAGCTAGCTGAGATGCTCTATAGAATGTGACATATTAAGCTTGTTGCTGAACAGTCAGCTGAAAAGTATCATCATCCAAGTATCTGGAGGTCAAGGCAAAGGTAAAGATCTCCATGTAACAGGCCGTGAAGCCCCATGGGGTTGTGAGACGTCGAGGCTCCCACATTTTCTCTAGACAATCGGCTCACAGATGGCAGAGAGGTTATCAGCCTTACGCGCCGGTCGCACCTTTACCCCCAGGAAGATTCCTGGTACTCATTTCTGTTATAGGCTGAGTCGACACCAGGGTCATAGTGCGGCTGGAAGGGTTAGGGTAATTGAAAAATCCAGTGAACTCAATGGGAATCGAACCCGCGATCTTCCGGCTTTTAGCAGGGTGCCTCAACAAACTACAATACCGCGTTCCCCCGCTGCCTGTAGGTACTAATTAAAAACAAACGAAACTTTTGACACTATAGGATTCTGGACTGGACAGGAACATCCTAAATACGGAGCAAGAATGTTGTTAGTCACTCGGTTGGTAAACTGAATCGAAAAAATTCATTTTGTTCCATGCAGCCGACATAGTCAAAACCGCGTTCACAAAAGCCTACTATGGAGCCATGTATTCATGTAAACCCTAGCTTATAACGTACGTTACGGGGGAGTGGTTCTTATAGGGGATTTCCTGGGGGAAGCGGGGGGTTCAAATCTAGACTTAGTTATCTGATGTCCCAGTCGAGGTTTTACTTGCAAATACAGTGATAATTCAGCTTTCTTTCACACCCTCCATAACTTCTTCCTTTGCAGTTAACATGTCATTCTATATTATATAGTGCCGTGTATATCCATTGCTAGTCAATGACTCGGTAAACACGCCTCCACAATAGAGGGGCTGTTTTTTACATGGTCCACTCAACGACTGTTGCTATGCAATTGTGCCGTAAACAAGCTTAAAACAATATGGGACAATAAAAGACGGCGTTTTCCATGGATCCGTGGAAAATGGTTATAAAGAATAATTCAATTGAACAATAGAGAGTGAAGAGGCGAGTTTCGGGTAGCTAGCCTGCCAGGATATGAGCCTCGAACTGAGTTGAGTTGACAGTTACAAAATAATGCAAGAAGGGAATTAGGCTGTGAAAAGAAGACTTCAAGTGTGATGTGAAGTCAGTAAATCCGTTGCCAGGATACGACTAGTGAAGACTTAGAATCCTAGCGCGTGTTTAACGGTGAATTGCAAATATGTGTAGATCAGCGACAGCTTTGTAATTGCCTGTAGTTCCGAGTACTGTGTATGAGGCGTCATAAATCCAATCATCCAATCCAAAACCCGTCTTATAAATCACGAACAAAACACCTAAACGTGACAATGTGCGTCTAAAGGGCGTTCTGAGTGTCTACGGACATAGAAATCGTACATTTCTCTTCGTGAAACTCAGATAGTACTGTATAAGCCCTGAAGGAGGTCAAATTTCCTCAACCTGCAACTCTCCAGATTCTTGTCTGGATTATGCCCGCTTCGAATGTCGGTGGAGTACCGATTATATCCACAGAGATTTTCCAAGTTATTCCTCCGTTTTCTAAGCAAATCGTGGGAAATTACTATAAATTAAGCAATAATCGTGTCTTTTCAAATCCTTCAGATTCATTATTCACAAACGTCCTGCCATTTTAAGCCCTATGGAGTAATCAGAGCTAATGAGACTTCACTCATTTATCCATTAGTGGTTCTATAGCCTTATGTTGGGTCGTGGTCTCTTCTTCACTTCCGTAACCCTTTTTACACAGAGGTTCGGACTCCTTGGACGAGTGATCAGCCAATCGCAAGTTCGCTACACACACAGAACAACACAAAAACAGAATAAACACATACAGACATCCATGCCTCGAGTGGGATTCGAAGACGGGGAAGACGGTTCATGCCTTAATCGCGCGGCCACTGTGCTCGGCCTTTCAAATAATACATACGAGTAAACATAAAGTTCAAGGCGTGAAGACATTGTCGATACATTTAAACTAACATCATTAGGAGCTGCAACATCATGATTATCTTCTACACGGCGGGTGAAGCTCTTAACCACTTCCGGTTACAAGAATTAGCAACCGTTTTGTCCCTGTACCTTCACGCCACAGGCTGTTCGAACAGAAGCGCAAAGATTGCAGTTTAAAGGCATTCTTTCCGAAGGCAGCGGCCATTCAATCAGTGTTCAATTAAAACACAAAATTAAGGATCACAGTAAGGATGCTTATGCCAGGGTTTCACGTTGGGCAGGCAAACGTAGCACGAATGTAAGAAATAGGAGATAAATACAGTAACGTGCCATGGAAAAGCAATGAAAGGAGACATAAGAAGCAGTTTATAAGTGCATAAACAAGAAATTTTGAGAATAACTAGTTCGCTACTTATCTTTGATATGACACGAACCGCATAGAAAACGACCCGTCCAGCAATTCTGATATTGCTGTGTGTGTATTCGTTGGTGAGGTAACGTTCTTATTCTTGGAGAGCAATATAATTTACTGAGCTCCTCACTGCGCAGTTTTTTCCAGTTCCCTATGATTTCATCCCACTTAGGCGCAAATATTCCCCTGAGAAACCCTTTCTCCAGCACCCCCGTGTAATATTATATTTGAGCATCATGTTGCATTGATGTGGACCGCCTCTGTGATCTAGTGGTCGGAGTTCGTGGCTACAGATCAAGAGGTCCCGGGTTCGATTCCCAGAGCTACCAGATTTTCTGAGAAGTAGTGGGTCTGGAACGGGGTCTATTCAGCCTCGTGACGATAACTGAGGTGCTATTTCAAGGAAATAGCGGCTCAGGTCTAGAGAACCGTTGCGCTGACCATGTGACACCCTCTATCCACAAAATGTTGGCAGTAACTTCGCCGACAAGCGGCGGTCGCTCGCTCGGTATAGTTCGCTTGCGGACTACAGGCCACGGAGTTGCATTGATGTATCACTCACGCCCAACTACTGAGAACACACATACGACGGGGGCACAAACATGGACACTGTAAAAGGAAAATAATGCGGAACGGAGAGAGAGTTTCATTCTCAAATAAACATATTGTCACGTGTTGGGTATGTCACGCGACAGATAACTTCACGTGACAACTGATGTCAGAAGTGGGATCAGTTCGGATTAATCGGATCGAATTTAAAGGATCGAACTAAAATACAAAAATAACGCACAAAAATGGATTCTCAACAAATAATGGAATTCCTGCTAGCCATGCAGGCAAAGGCCCACGCCAGACATGAAGAAGCGAGAAGCAACCAAATTAACACGGACGCCACTTTGCGGGTCATGCAAGAAAAGGCGGAGATCGGCCACAAGGAACTACTGGCCAAACTGGAGGCTGACAGACAGGCCAATATGAGAGCGTGGCAAGAAGAGGTGGCCGCCATGAGAGACAAATGGATGAATGCCAACCACAATGAGACGTTGGCCTGCCAAGGGATGCAGGCACGTCAAGAAGAGAGAAAGTCGACCTCACTGGACAGGAAACCTAAGGCGGCACAGAAAGAAGAGGTCCCCAAAGTAGACGCCGAAGTAATGTCGGTCGGAGAACCGAAGAAGAAAAAGCGTAGGGACTGAAAACGGGCCGCGGAGCGCCGCCGCAAGAAATCGAAAAATTTAACACGGGAAGATTGTAAACCCCAGAAGGAACTGGCCGTGGCCCACAAAAGGACAACACACCGTGCGAAAGTGGCACGGTAAACACCAATAGACGGGAAGATGTCCCGTCGTGCAACAGTGGCACGACGCAAGAGAAACATCGTAAAGTCGTACATTACCCAGGAAAAGTGTCACCCACAGAGAGAACTGGCCGCTTCTAGAACTAGGACGACCCAACGTGCAGGAGTGGCACGGGGACGGATAATGCCACCGGGAAAGTTCATGCCGGGGACAATGTGGTACGAGGAACCCGGAAAGGATGGACGCATGGAGGGAGACAACAGATGAACCAGGAAGGCACCAAGGAATCGAGACTTCGAGGACCAGCTACGGCTTGGAAGCAAGTGGGAACTGAACAAGACCCTCAGGAGGGTAAAGGGATTGGAAATCGCAAAAAAAATTTCCATATCTCCTGTCCCATTGCAGAGAAGTAAATTCTGGAAACTGTGGAGGGGTCGACCCCCTCCAAAACGGAAGGAAACGGCCCGCATGGGAGGAACCGGTAGTAGAAACACCGGCCTCCCTAGCAAGAATGAAACTGAGGAATGAGTATGAGACAATAAGACCAACAAATCCTGGACCTTGGAAGTGCTCGGGGCGAGCACTCTGGAAGAAGAGGGGCGGATGGAAGGAAGGCAAAACACCGAAGGAAAGGCGGAGGTAACACGCGGAAGATGAACACTTTAGGAAACGAAACCAAGGAAGTACCATTAGGCTGTTCGGGGACGAACAACCTTTAGAAGGGAGCAATGTGACGAGTTATCTTACGTCCATCACCGCGACAGGTGTTCGGCATTCCGTTGCTTCGGGAACGTTCCTTATAGATTACACCGGTGACGTGTCTCGTCTCATCGGTTGTTACTCAACGACAATTCGTTGCTACGATTTGTCGCTGCGGGAACTCCACAATTACCACGTATTCGCTGTCGTGGAAGTGTCCGTTCCTATTGTAGCAGTTGTCGCGATGATGGACGTAAGGTAACTCGTCACAATATTGTGATATGTAGAGCTAGGAAACGAGTTGACAAACGCCTTTTAGTGGAGTTGGATTCTCGGAAACCAACATGGTACGGAGCATGTTTCCGTGGATACGAGTGATCAACATTCCCTTAGATACTGATACGCAAGAAGAAGCCGTTCAGACCAGAATGGAGCCAGTTGCAGTCGAGTCAGAATGGAGCGAATCTTAGGCAGTCATTTCTTATGAGTTATTGTAAGTTATTGTGATTACGAGTGACTGCAAAAAATTATCAGTATATCCAATCATCCGATCCAAAACCGTTGTTATTAGTCATGCAGCCATAAACACGTGACAATATTTCAGTGTGAAAAAAGATATGCAAGAGCATGGGAATATATTGACTTATGATCTCGTGCAGTGCGACAGTTTCAAACAGTGAACAGCTGCCTGAAGTTGGCCAAGTATGGCCGAAATATGTAGCCACTGACATGATTTCAATGTCATTTTAGATTTCAGAAAGTTTTTGAACAGTTTCAAGTTGCATTAAAGACGGATGTGGATGAGCGAATGACTCTCAGTCAAAGTTTCACACAAATGCAAAACTAGTCAAAGTCACATTGCGACTGACGGTAAGTCAGTCAGTAAGTCTTGGTTCCCAGCCTTATCTGGGGCTCATGACCAGATATTTACTAATGTTTGACAGTTACGGCCTTGTTTCTGTGCGGTGCCCTCTCTGACGAGAGGATCGGTGTGTCTTTTATACATGCTGCTGGTTCTTGCCAGCGCAGTCCTGTTCTGTATTTTAACAAATGTTTCTAGTCTCAATTAAACGGTATGTTGATAACTGAGAAGCCACAGCTGATACAGATTGGGACATATGTTTTGGTAACAGACCCAGTACAGATGTTACTTAGTGGCACTGTGTCAGCTTAAAGTATTATGCAAAAGCAGAGGCAAAATTATAGTTTTATGTTTTTTGTGCGTTCTTAGGTATTAGGAGGGCAGGCGAAAGATTGTGAAAGGAAACACAGCAAGCATTGTCCGAATTTAAACTCCTCTTAATTTCTTCATACACGCAAATTTCGATTTGTTAGCATCATCCCCAAATGTACTGTCACGTGTCCTGAGTTCCGTGACAAACAATTAATGGGTTGCGGCTTTAGACGGGATTGTTTTATTGGACAACTCGACCACGATTGCAATTCCAATCACTACAATCACTCGCGATGCGACCTGCCTAGCCCATCGACTCTGATCGCTCCACTGACTGTCGCAATCTACCGTCTTCGCGTGCTGCCGAGAGAACTCCTTGTCCAAGGGTTCTCTCTGTCTTTGACACAGCGTTGGTTAGAGTATCCGTCGTTGCGGGAACTCAACAATTCTGGTTCTGTTGCTTAGGAAATTTCCTAGATAGCGATCTATCTATGTATTCGTTGCCACTGAAGTATGCGTTCTTATTGTAGCGGTTGCGTAGCAATGAATGTCATATAATCCGACTTTTAGGCGCAACGCCACAATACATATTAATTTTGCCACATTTCAAAAGATCTTATTAGCTACCTCTACGTGACGATCCTATCCAATATTCTGGTCACTAGACATCAAAATATACTTCATCTTCGTGGACTGTCCTAAAGATGACAAGGATACGAATGGAAAGAAAACACGAACTTACTTACTTTTATCGGACTCCACTCGAAATAGCGCATACCATCCAAATGTAATGTAACTGCATCTAGGAACAGATCAAATGGGTTCGTATTTATTCGTTACGACTTTCAATTGGCAATGGAAAGAAATTCCACCCCTCGCATTAGCATCTCAGTTTAATATTAATTCATCAGTCGCTACACAAATGCCGAATTGAAATGCAGTTTGATACTGGTTATGCTGAAAGGTCAAGTCATTGAACTTACGAGATGTGCGTGGATTTAACAATCCTGCTTGAAGAAGTTATCTGTTGTTGTACTGGACAGAGTTAGCAGCGCAGATGCATTTGTCAGTATAATTACCATAACACTACAGCCAGCCCTTCAAGCAATGTTTCCGGGATGCGCCCTTCTAATCGGGTATTTCCGCCATTTCACAGAGACAGGTGCTGCCGCTGGTAGAACAAGTTCAACAAACAAGGGCCTATGACTCTTTCGGTAAGGCATCCTACCGAGTAACGCTCTAAAGGTTCGGCCACACAGAGAGCTACGCTATGTTCGCTACGTACGATACGTACGCTGTGTACACTCTGCGACGCAGCTAACATAGGAGAAATTGCGTACGTAGCATACGGAAGTCTGTGTGGCCAGTCACATTGGCAATAAAGGGAGATATTTTTCTGTTCGTATAGCGAACATAGCGTACGTAGCGCTCTGTGTGGCTGAACCTTAAGACTTGTGCCCGTTTCAACATCAATCAGGATGCCAAATATCCTAAGAGAACTCCCGTAATTTTCCTCGGTCCCTACGGGGCATATGCCCTGGCAATGCTTGCAACAGGCTACGACCGTTTCTTCCAATTTATCATTCATCTATCATTCAACTATGAACATGTTCGATACTTAAAACGTCAATAATTAATCCACGAAGGATGCAGTTGTAAATAGTAAGGTCTTCTGGGTTGTAATGCTGTGCAGTTCGAAAGCAGTCCGACGTTTCGGAAGTATATATCACCTCCCTCTTCGGAGTAAATAAGCAGATGGAAATGCCGCCTGCTTTTGCTGGCTTATAGCTTAGCTCACTTTCAGACCTTGACGTGAGACGACATTTTCTTCCGCAACATCGGTCAATTTTCGAAGCATAATGGAATTACAACCCAAAAGACAGTAGTTGCTAGAATCACCGCTGTGATAACTTCAGATCTGTCAAGACGGAGAAGTTATATTTTTGTGGCATTTCACGGTCAAATTTGTCGGTGGACTTCACCAATGTTGGAAGGTCACAACGGTGCTGGCGATTTGAAACTTCAGGCTTAGAAACATAAAAATTAGAATATACAAAGCTATAATTTTGCCTATGGTTCTGTATGGATGTGAAACTTGGTCTCTTACATTAAGGGAGAAACATAGATTGAGAGTGTTTGAGAACAGGGTCCTGAGGAGAATATTTGGACTAAAGAGAGATGAAGTTACGTAAGGTTACAGAAAACTGCGTAACGCAGAGCTCGAAACTTTTACTCTTTTTTTTTCTATGAGTACAGGCCTTACGGACCATCCCCGCTTTTTCAGTTTCTTAATCTATATAGATTCGGTAGGAATCCTTGGACGGGGGATCAGCCCGTCGCAAGGCCGCTGCCAACACACAGATTAACATAAACACAGAAGAAATGCACACAGATAGCCATGCTTTGAGTAGAATTTAAACCCACGATCCCAGTGTTCGAGCGAGCGAAGACAGTTCATGACTTAGAAAGCGGTCACTGTGATCGGCAACTTGCACTCTTCGCCAAGTACAATTAAAATTATGAAGTCATGGAGGGTGATATGGTAGGAGCATGTAGCACGAATGCTAGAAGAAGAATGCATATAAGATATTGTGAGCAAGTCAGAAGGAAAGGGGTCACTAGGAAGACAAAGACGTAGGTGGATGGACGATGTTAAAATTGACATTAGAATGATAACATGGGGTAGTATGGACTGGATTTATCTGACTCAGGATAGGAACCAGTATAGGTCTCTTGTGAACACGGTAATGAACCTTCGGGTTCCATAAAAAGCTGAGAAGTTCTTGAGTAGCTGCACAAGTGGCCGCTTCTCAAGAAGGGCTCAGCTCTATAAAATTAGTTAGGCTGCACAGCTCAGCAGCGGTGTCATGCAGAATGCTGGACCCATAGTGAGGGTGTCCTGAGTGTGTTGTTTCCCAAATTACCCACAAACGTTTTTACGTCAACTAAATAAGTACAATAAATTCTAGGTAATCTTGTGACAGTTAGTCCGGGTCGAATTATGAAAAATAAATAATTCTGTTCAGTTGAGTACACAGTTTATAACACACGTGGGATTTAAGAGCAAGAGGACTTTCAGGCTGTGCTGAGGGGTAGCTGGAGAGACTGAAACCAAGCAAGAAAATATCCAAGATTCTTCAGCTGGATGAAGGAGACCCTGAATTTCAGCTTCAGACAGACGAAGAAATTGGTGCAGTGATTTATTTCCATCAGTATTACTTGTATTATTAAATTCTCCACTTATTTGTTTTCTAAGCTTTTATTCTTTTAGGGTTATATTCTGCTTAATTAATCCGTATGTTGTGATGGCACATTTCACCGTCTGATGCTAAAATAAAGATAACAAGAGCGCTACATTCTTCCATCTGCTTCCGTGCCTCCTACATCACAGTCAGGCGCGTACAGGTACCATCATATCCAGGCGGGACTGTGGTTTCCTTAGTCATGTGTTCAGAATCTCTACATAGTATTCACCAGGTACTCCAGATTGCAATGCATGGGTTCTGTTCTCGTGCGTCCTGGAAGCACTGACAGCTGAGTTACACAGTTCACTTTTGGAGCACTCAACGCAGTAAACAAGCACACAGAGGCCCCCGCCCTTTTCTGGGTAAACCTTCATTTTACCGCCCCATACATGCAACGAGTTCATCATTGTTCCGAGAGATGGCACGGTAGTAACACTGAGAGCAACAAAGCCATATGTAGCTTATAAGTTCCACTTAACTTCCAGCATTCAGTTAGATAAGCAGTAAATCCAATAGCATAATAAAATGGGGGAAATTTCTGAAGATCATGGGTGCAGAATGTCTCCTTCAACGCACGCTCAACCACTGAGCCCGAACTGAATGGGACAGTCCGGCTCCTGTCTCTCATGCTTCGTGTTCTGAAAGAAACTAATTCACATCGCCGCCCTCAGACCGATTATCCTTATATTTTGCGTAGTCTTTCTCAGTGCCTCCAGGAAAATACCAGGCCAGCAGTTCAGAAGAAATTAGGGCCGTTTCAATCTGTATCCTTTAAAATTAATTCACAATTCATTATTCACTGATGACCCCATCTTTCGACATTGCATTCGCTCGAATCTACGCGTCGAATGAACCGTGAAAAAAAGTGGGCGTTGAATAGAAAACCTCCGTTAACATTTTAAAGACCGAATTTCTTCTAAGTAATATCTTGTCACGTGTTGGGGTGACTATACACTGGTTTGGTTTGGTGAACAGATTTATTGACCACTTATGCACACAACTCGGAAGCAGACGCAATTGCAACGCCACCGGTAATCTCCACAATTCAAAATCACAACAGTACATACAAAGTCTTTTGCAGCTTGCTGTGTCGTCACCTGCCGTTCCCTGGTAACGGCTTCTAACAGTAGAAAATCTTCAGCTTCATGCGATCAGTTTATATCTTCACAGCATCCCGCGCATAACTAAACAGAGATCATCTTGTCCGTTGCTTATAACAGCTCGGCACGGGCCACATAGAAAATATCGATCTTCTGTTGTTGCGTTCGTGTCCGTTGCAGCGGGAATATTGTAACGTGTTTCGTTACTGAATAGGCCGTAGAGACGGTTAATTGGTTTATTTAACAATCTACAACTATCGGCTACACTTAATTATCACAATATCTCGGGTTTCTACAGTTTACAAACCCTACAACAAAATCTCTTAACACCGTCTTCACTTGTCTCCACGTACTAATAACGCGGGAGCTATACAAGTCTCCCTGAAATACACACTCTGAGTATAGCTGTACTACAGCAATCACTATGTCTGGAAAGCACACAATAAGTCTTCCGCTCGCTGACTTCTTAGTTGTCGCACACTCGCAGGCTGCTATGTTTCAACTCTGCGGTAGCCACACTAGAACTCGAACTCGAACTGAACGATACGCACTGTGCATCCACTTATATAGCTGCAGTGCTTGCCTGTGGCGTAATGAGTGCCACGTCACAGTAGGACGTTGATTACGGTTACGTTAGCGTTGCGCGTTACGTCACCGCGTGACGTCACCGCGGAGGGGAGTGGCGGGGAGCGCTACGTTACCGTGGAGAGGAGGG